>NW_006399844.1:11687066-11775894 GCF_000299155.1 Elephantulus edwardii | reverse complement strand
TTGTTTTTTGTCAATTCCTTCAGAGCAATTTGAACTTCCTCCTTTGCAAAAGTTGGGAACAGGGAAGAAGGATCAGTAGCTGGAAAATACGGACTCGGTGAGAGAAATGAGGCTGGAGATAGAATGATAGAGTTCTGCACATTCAATGATTTATTCATTGCAAATACCTTTTATAAGAAACATAAACACAAGCTATACACTTGGATTTCACCTGATGTTATGCATAGGAATCAAACTGATTACATTTGTGGAAAGACTCGGTGGAGAAGCTCAAATATCAGCAGTGAAAACCAGGCCAGGTGCTGATTGTGGGACAGACCACCAACTACTCATATGCAAGTTCAAGCTGAAGTTGAGGAACATTAAATCAAGTCCACACGAACCAAGATTTGACCTCAAGTCTCTCCCACTTGAATTTCAAAACCATCTCAGGAACAGGTTTGAGGCCTTGAGCACCAATGAGCGTAGACCAAATGAGTTCTGGGAGGGTATCAAGAGAATCGTCCATGAAGAATGCAAAAGATCATTACAAAGGCTGAAGAAGAAGAAAAGACCAAGATGAATGTCAGATGAGATTCTGAATATTTCATTAGAGCACCGAGAAGCCAAAGCTAAAGGAAGAAACCAAGAAATCAGAGAGCTAAACAGAAAAGTTCAAAAGGCAGCCCGGGACAACAAAGCAATATACTGTAATGAAATGTGCAGAGAGCTGGAGTCAGAAAATCAAAAGGGCCAAACTTGCTCAGAATTTCTTAAGCTGAAGGAGCTGAAAAACAAATTTAAGCCACGGGTGGCAATACTTAAGAATGCTTTGGGCAGAATATTAAATGATGCAGGAAGTATCAAGAGAAGATGGAAGGAATACACAGAGTCACTGTATCAGAAGGAATTGGCTGACACACAAGAATTTCATGAAAGGAAAAAACTAGATAAGACAATTATTGTCTTATCTAGAAATAGAAAGATAACTAGTAAAATATGTATGAGGACCCTGGGGCGGGGGGATGAGCAGAGGAGTGAGGATGGGCAGAGGGATAATCAAAGGGTCCCACTATTTGATGGGTAGAGGGATGGGTGGGGAAAGGAAATGGGGAAAATCTGGTGTGAAAAACAATGTATATAAACTTTTAAAGCAAACCAGTGCAAAATAAAAAATTTATTAAAAATAATTGATGCCTTTGAACTTTGGCTTTGGAGAACAGTACTGAATTTCCCTCGGACTACCGAAAGAACAGATAGATATGTCTTGGAAAATGTGCAGCCAGAGTGATCTTTGAAGGCAAAGATGATAAAGCTTTGTCTCACATACTCTGGGCATGTTGAGGAGAGGTTATTCCTTGGAGAGGAACATAGTGCTTGGAAAGGTCAAGGGACAGTGAAAAAGAGGAAGACCCTCAACCAGGTGGATTGACGCAGTGACTGTAACAATGGGCTTGAGTAGGTCAGAGATTGTGAGGATGGCACAGGATAGGACAGGTTTCAGATCTGTTGCTCATAGGGTCACTATGAGTCATTCTTGACAGCACCTAACAACAATAACAGCAGTTGACAGAAATTATTTTAAAACCGTATATCTGTGTTTCATTGACTATGCAAAGGCGTTTGACTGTGTGGATCATAACAAACTGTGGCTGACTCTGAGAAGAATGGGAATCCCAGAACACTTGATCGTGCTAATGAGAAACCTATACTTGAACCAAGAGGCAGTCGTCAGAACAGAGCAAGGGAACACTGCATGGTTCAAAATTAGGAGGGGCGTATGCCATGTATGCGTCCTATCTCCATACTTTTTCAACCTGTATGCAGAACAGATTATCCAAGAGGCTGGGCTCTATGAGGAGAAATGTGGGATCAAGATTGGTGGAGGATCTATCAACAATCTATGATATGCAGATGACACAACCCTGCTTGCTGAAACTGAGAAAGACCTGAAGTGCTTGCTGCAGAGGGTCAAGGACTGCAGCCTCCAATATGGATTGAGGCTCAATGTCAAGAAGACAAAGATTCTCACCACTGGACCAATTGGCAGCATCAGGATGGATAGTGAAGAGACGGAGATTGTTCACAGCTTTAGTTTGCTTGGCTCCACAGTCAACACTCTTGGCACCAGCAGCCAGGAAATTAAAAGACACATTGCGATGGGAAAGTCTGCTATTAGGGACCTCTCCAAAGTACTGAAGAGTAATGGTGTCTCTCTGGAGACTAAGGTGCGTCTGATACAGGCCATGGTCTTTGCAATCACTTGTTATACATCAGAGAGTTGGACAATGACCAAGGAGGATAGAAGGAGAATTGATGCCTTTGAGCTGTGGTGCTGGAGAAGAGTATTGAGGGTACCATGGACTCCTAGGAAGACAAACAGATTCATCCTGGAAAGGGTTAAACTTGGCAGCTCCTTGGAGGCAAGGATTCTGAGGCTTCGTCTAACATACTTTGGACATGTTGTAAGGAGAGACCAGTCCTTGGAGAGGGACATCATGCTTGGGAGGGTGGAGGGCCAGCACAGGAGGGGAAGGCCCTCTATAAAGTGGTTTGATTCAGTGACTGGGGTAATCGGGATGAGTGTATCTGAGATAATGGCACAGGACAGAGCATAGTTTAGGGCTGTTATACACAGGGTCACTATGAGTCGCAAGCGACTCGACGGCACATAGCAACAACAACAACAAGAGTGACTTTTAAAGAAAAATCTTATGGGGAATGTGAGTCTACACTAGCAAACCTGTGCTAAGTGCTGGCTGAGTCAAAGGGCATGGCCTGCCTGGGTCAGAAGCTGGCATGTATAGAAGGCCAGCCTGAGGTGGATCTTGAGAGAAAGCGGCAGATTCAGGGCATCAGAGAACAGGACCCAGTTCAAGCCTGGGACATAAGATTCTCCATCTAGGCTTGCAAGGTGACATAAGGAGTGGTGAGCAGGTTTACTCCTCTGCTGGAGTTGTTATGTTACAGCAGCTCTAAGATACTAATATAACTTTACTGTTCAGCTTCTTCTCGGCTCTGCAAGGCCTTCAGGTGTCTACCTAAGTCTGTCTTTTTAGGATCCAAATGTCATTTAGATATCAGGTGCCATATACTCTGGAGAATCTGAGCTCCTGCTCAGTCCAGAGATTGAGCCTTTCTTGTTTTTGTTTGTTATGTGCCATTGAGTCAGAACCAACTCATAGCTGATCCTCCAATGGGTTTTCAGAGGCTATGAATCACATGGGTGGAAATTGCTCATTTTTCTCCTTCAGAACTGTTGGTGGTCTTGAACTGCCTTCCTTCTGGGTAGACGGTATAACTCCTTACCTACTAGGCCACCAGCGCTCCCAGAGCCCTTATTGGTCTCCTCCACTGTCATGGTTTGTTTATGCAAAAGCATATCATTCACTCCTAACAAATAAGACAGGAAAGGAAGTCCAGGGGGGACTTCTGGGAAAGTTTATCATACTCTTTAAGGAAGGAATGGATGTCCTCTTTTCCTGGTTTTGGGGGGACATTGGCTAAGGGTGAAATGCACCATCCTGAACTACCTAGGGCTACTGTAACAGTACCACAGTCTGGGAGCCTTAAAGCAACAGAACTGTATTCTTTCACACTTCTAGCGACTAAAACTTCATGGTCAAGATGTTGACAGAGTTGGTGCTTTTGTTCTATGCCTCCATCTCAGCTTCTGATGGTTGGTTACTGTCAATCACTGGTGTGGTTTGACTCGCAGATAAACGTCTTCAATACTACCTCCCAGTTACATGATGCCCTTGCGTGTCTGTGCTCATTGGTTTAGCACGAATTCTAATCTGCATCTGCCTTTTGATAAATCTGAGTGCTTCTACAAAACCTCTGTTTCCAAATAGGCCCTATTTCTAGATACTGGGCGCTAAGACTTGAATCTTCCGTAAGCACACAATTCAACCTACAACACAAGTTTGGAGGAGAGCAGGAACCAGGGTGCTCTGGGGATCTTGGTAGGAAGAACTACTGGGCAGTGTCCCCAGTACCAGGAAGGGGCTCCGGCTAGGTCACTGTGCTATAGGTTCAAACTACTGGAGGAGAGAAAATATAAAAAAAAAATCTAATTGATTGAGCCAAGGCCAATTGATCAATAGCCCTGCTTCCTGAATCATCTTCCGTGAAAGAGGAGGAGGATTCCTTACATTTGCTCCCCAAAAGAAACACAGAACTGCTTCCCAGAAGAAGGCATAGAGAGGAGCAGAAGCCCCTCAGCAGAGACAGGTGGAGGAAAATGACATGGAGAAAGCAGGCTCAGGCCCTGGGTGGGCTCCTCCGTCATGCAGACTTGCAGGGACCACTCATCTGTGAAGATTCTTATAGGCAAAAAATATAAATCTTAAATAAGTTAAACAAAAATAGGACTTAGTAAAAGATGTTGGGTAATTTACAGAATCTCTTAAATGTTTGAGAAACCGGTTTGGAGGCTCCATTGTCTGGAGCAAGGCAAAACCAACTGAGTGTGCACCACACACACTCCCAACACAATCGCTGCCCCCATTGGTCTGGAAAGCATGACTCTTGCTGAGTCCCTGCTCATTTGCATCACCAATGAGAAGTTCAGTCTGGAGTGAAGAGTGTGTGTGTATGTGTGTGTCTTGAATGACAGAACCCAGCCACAGGGCTTGCACAACTTGCAAGGGAGACTGAAAAAGTGAGATTTTGACCGTTTCTGTTTCTCCAAGGATATACAGACTCAGTAAGCTCTCTGGGAAGATTCTAAAATACAGGAAGAGGGTTAGATTTTAAGTGGCCAAAAAAAGGAATGATGTTCACAATCTATTATCCTGAAAATCATGGGTGAAGGCTTGATTCATGGAGGTCCGGACCTGGATCTTTTATCCCTAGATCCCTCTTGGCCTGATGCTTGATCCAGAGATGGTGGAAGCCTCACCTTTGCTGCAGAGGATACAGGTTCAGTTCCCAGCCAGCACACTTCCTGTGCAGCCAGTGTCATGTGTTGTTGGAGGCTTGTGTGTAGCTCTGATGCTGAACAAACGTCTGCGGAGCTTCTAGACCAAGGAGGCGAGGAAGAAAGGCCTGGTGATCTGCTTATGAACATGTGCCAGTGACTACCCTCTGGATCCCAGTGGTCTGTTTGGCAGTCCATCACTGGGATGATGTAGGGTCATGGTGTTTTTGCTGCAGCTGGATCACTTTCCGCTCATGATAATCTCCATGTGAGAGCAGACTGTGCTCCTTAGAGTTTCCAGTGGCTGATTTTTGAGATATAGTTGCCAGGTCTTTCTTCTGATCTGGATGAACTCTTGCTCTGACAGCAGCCCAAAATCCAATTATGCTGGTTCTGCCTCCCAGGCACAACAGTAAGGGAAGGGGCCTGGCCCTCTCCCAGTACCTGCTTCCCTGGCAGGATCCTTGAGTCCTGCAGCTAAGCTTCCCTCAGATCGTTTTGATCCCTTGGTCAATATCCTGGAACTGGGAGGCAGGATCTGAATATCAGAGTAGGTGGATGCAAGCAAGGGTCCCTCAGGGTTGGGGCGAGCCCTCAGGGAAGAATGGGGAATAGTAACACATGATTACTACTTTGGACATGACTTCTATGCAGCCAGCATTGGGCTGAGCAACTCAGGGGCACAGCCTCAGTTAGTACTTACAGGGGCTCGGACTCCCAGTTTCCAGACTTAAGGCTTAGACCTTGAGGGGCTTAGTGCTCTTATGAGGACTGGTCTCAAGCCTTAACTGTACCCACAGCACAGAGCTGCTGGCATCCCAACCCCCATCCTCACACCGAGACCCTCCAGTGAGGAGGTGGTAGAGGGAGGGTGGGGGTAGAGGAGCCCTGTGTCTCTGAGATAAAGGCCTCGAGAATTCACCAGCTCAATTAGCGCCCGTCCCTGGACAGGCCTGCTCCAGGGGATGAACATGAGGCGGATGAAAGCAGAAAGGTTATTCCAACAAGGAGCCGCCCACTTGTCAGCTGAGAGCGATCCTGGTGTGCTGGAGGGACCTGGAGTGGGTACATAATTCAGTGTGTCAGGAAGAGAGCGGGAGCTAAAGGCAAAGCCAGAGTGAGCCACGAGATAAGACAGGGACATCACAGGGCCGGCCCAGGATGGATGCAGCTCCTCAGAAGGGGGTCCCTGCCCTCTCTCAGTAATGAAGTGTGGGGCACACTGTCAGATGATAGGGGGCTGTGCTGTCAGCCCTCTCCATCAAAGGTCTCCAGATACGATGGGCATGTACGTGAGTGCACACACTCGGACTTCTTATACACCCCACAGAGGTACTCATACACACAGAGACACACACTCAGATATCCACGCATGTGTGTGAACACAATCACAACTATACACATACACAGATACATATGCTTGCCTATGCACCTATGCAAACATACAGATACACTCACCTGTGCACATGTGCAAATACCACACAGCCACGCACACACTCAAATACACCTATTCACTTGTGCAGATACACATACCACACAGCCATGCACACACTCAAATGCACACATTCATCTATGCATTTGTGCAAATACAACTTAGCCACGCACACACTCAGATATACACATTCACCTATGCACACGGGCCACCACACAGCCACACACACTCAGATACACACACTTACCTATACTATGCACATGTGCAAACACACACAGTTGTAGATATAGACATGCACACACAGTTGCATGCCCATGCATATCACACATAGACACAAACACACACACACAGGCTCAGCTTGGGCCCAGGCCTCTCTCCTTCCTGCAGGTGCTGAGCCCAGTGTGTGACAGGGACCACATGTCCTCATGCCTGCCTGTTTGTCCCCTCTCCCTCCTGCACCCAGAGAATTCCTCTGTTTGAGCACAGTCCTGGGCCACGGCAGGGTGACCAGCACATACACTATTTTAGCACTAAATGTCCTACAGGATGGGCAATTCCTTAGGACCAGGCAAACTGAGCCATTGGTCACCTTGCTTGCTCTCAGACCTCAGGAGCACTGGCACTATGATCCCTGTGCTGTTAACACTTCTGTGACAAGCCCAGGGGCCTTGGAGTAGAATAGAATAGAGGCCTATTCTTTGCTCTTACTTAGGCTTCTGAATCACTTCAGTATTAATAAGGACTCCTGTGTTTATTGAGCACCTACTGTGAGCCTGTGCATTGGGCTTTACATATAGAGCATCATTTCTCAATCCTTCCAACACCCAAGAAAGGCACCTTGTTCACCCCGCTGCTGTTAGTGAGTACCATGTGCCAGGCCCTGGGCTACAGAAAAATACACCAGACAAAATCTATGCGTGCATGGAAGTGATGCCTGGTGGATGGAGGTGGAAAAACGAGGCTGTGATGTATATTAAGAAACTCTTGTGGCCTAGTCTGTAGGGAGTGGGGCTGTTAACCCAAAGGCCAAATCTCTCCTGCAGTTAAAATCTACCAGCAACTCTGTGGGAGAAAAATGGACAATCTCCTGTGTGATTTACAGCCTCAGAAACCCAACAGAGGGTCAGCTTTGAGTCAGTTCTGACTCAGTGGCAGTGAGAAATGTATTATTAGAAGAGGCTGCGCTTAGAGGGAGGGTTGGAAATAGAATATGACTTATCTGGGAAGATACTACTGAACAAGTGACCTGGGCCAGACATCTGAAGGAGGGGAGATGGGACTCAGGTAGATATCAGAGAAAGTGTTCCAGGCAGAGAGGATTGGGCAGAGTCCTGAAGGAGAGAACACAGCCAGCACAGAGTAGTTAGATCCACAAAGCTTCAAGGAAGTGATCAAGGAGGGATGCGAGGGATGCTTTTGTTATCTCTTGCTGCTATAACAGATAGCACAAGTAATGGCTTTCACACACAGAAATTTATTCCCTGGCCATTTAGAGAACTAGATGGCTGGATTCTGGGTGCTGGCTCCAGGGGTCTCTCTCTGTCGGTTCTGGAAGAACGGCCTTGTTTCTTTCAGCTTCTGCAGGCCCCGTGTTCCTTGGTGTTCTCCATGTGTCTTGGTCTTCCTCTGTATTGAGGAATCTGACACAGTGCAAAGAGTGGACTCTACTCCCAGCTCTTCACTCTTGGTGGTGCTAAGGTTCCCCGTCTCTGCTTACTTCTATCTTCTTTCATCGCTCATAACAAAAAAGGTGATGCATGCTAGGCTTCAGGGAGACTCCACTTTCATCAGATCAAAGCTCTGAGCCAATTCAGAGGTTTGCATCCCTTCCTGGTCTCTCTACAGCTGATTGGCTGGCCACATTATGGGAATGACTACATCGATATGTAACTGCCAAGAAGCTGCACTGCAATCCCAAAGGCATGCACAAGCTGCTCTGTGGGAGAAGGATGGACAATCTCCTCCTGTGCGATTAACTGCCTCTGAAAACCTGCTGGAGGGTCAGCTACGGGTCAGTTCTGACTCTATGGTACACACGACAACAATAATCCAAAATCAGTAAGCAAGGAACTCTATTCTAGGGAGCCCGGGTGGCTTAGTGGTAATGTATTGATTGTGTTGCCAATTTAAAAGCACATGGTTCAAGTCCACCAGCTGTTCTGAGGGAGAAAGATGGGCAGTCTCCTCCAGTGTGATTTACAACCTCTGAAAACCTGCTGGAGGGTCAGATAGGAGTTGGTTCTGACTTGAAAGTACATAATAACAAAGAGAACAATCCAAAATTGGCTCAAACTACACATCAACAGGGAATTGCCAGAAATTCAAGCTGGATGCAGAGGAGGCTGTGGAACAAGGAATGTCATTGCTGATGTCAGATGGATCTTGGTTGAAAACAATGAATATTGGAAAGGTAAATGGAGTTTCATTGACTATGCAAAGGCATTTAGTTGTGTGGATCATGACAAACAATGGATAACATCGAGAAAAATGGGAATTCCAGAACACTTGATTGTGTTCATGTGAAACCTGTACACAGTCCAAGAATAAGTTGTTCAAAAAGAATAAAGGGTTGCTGTGTGGTTTAAAATCAGGCAAGGTGTGCTTCAGGGTTGATGCTTTTCCCATATCTATTCAATCTGTATGCCAAGCAAATAATCTGAGAAGCTAAACTATATGAAAAGGCATGTGGTATTCTTGGAGAAAGACTCATCAACAACCTGCATTATGTAGATGCCACACCCTTCCTTGCAGAAAATAAAAAGGATTTTAAGCACTTGCTGCAGAAGATCAAAGGCTACAGCTTTCAGTGTGGATTACTTCTCAAGATCAAGAAGACAAAAATCTTCTCCCTTGGACCAAAAGGCAACGGCATGATCTCTCTGTCACTGTTGGTGAGTCAGAACCCCTTCATTGGGTTTCTAATGCTGTAAAACACACAGGAAGAGGTACTCTTTCTCTCTTAGACAGGTTTTAATTCAACCACCAGAGAAGTACAGCCATTGAGTTAGACAAATAAATCTCTATGAACCGTGTATGCTCTTAGAGCTTCCTGACATCAGGATAGACAGAGAAACATTTAAAGTTGTCAACTATTTCAGTTTCTTCAGATCCACAATTAACAGTCATGGTAGCAGTAGTCCAGAAATCAAAAGATGTGTTGCACTGGGGGAAATCTGCTGTTAAGGACCTCTCCAAAGTGCTAAAGAGAAACGGTGTCAGTTTAAAGATTAAGGGTGTTTCCTATGCATGAGAAAGTTGGACAAGGAGTAAGACGATGCCTTTGAATTGTGATGTTACCAAAGAGTGCCGTGGACTGCCAAAAGAACAAGTAAGTCTGAATTGGAGGAGGTGCAGCCATGGCGCTCCTTAGAGGCAAGGATGGTGAAACTTCCTCCCACATACTTTGGGCATGTTGTCAGGAAGGGCCAGACCTTAAAGAGATGACAGGCTGGAGAAAGTAGAGCATCATCAAAAGAGAGGAAGACCCTCAACAAGATGGATTGACACAGTGACTGATGGAATAGGCAAGGTGGAGATTGTGAGGATGTCACAGGAGAGGGCAAGGTTTTGATCTATTATTGTTCATAGGGTCGCATTGCGTCTCAAAGACTCAAAGACACCTAACAACAGCAGCAACAATCCTGTCTCCTTAACATCATAGAGTTAGGTTTTACCACACATAGGATAATTATTTACACATAGGAAGCTCTGATGGGCTAGTGACAAGAAGCAGTTTGAAGCCACGAGCTGCTCCAGGATGAAAGGATGACAGTCTCCTCCCATGTGATTGCCTCTGAAAACCCACTGGAGAGTCAGCTATGGGTTGGTTCCAACTTTACGATACCCAACAACAACAGGATAATTATACTGAGAGGCCAGATGGATACATGTTTGGGGGAGAGGGAACACAGTTCAATCCATGAGTGAGGGAAAAGAGAAGAGGAAGTAGGGTCAGGTCAGTGGGGCCCCCAGGCCCTGGTCAAGAGGATTGGGTTCTTCATCCATGAGAGCTAGAGAGAGTTTTGAGCAGGGTTCTGCTTTGTTTTGACTTATCTTCCCCAGATCTCTGACTTCTGAGTTAGAATTAAGTGTAGTGGCAATGGTGGGAGCAGGTAGACCACTCTGGAGCCTGTATTATGATAACCAAGGTGGGAGATGGCAGTAGCTAGACCAGGGTGGTAAGAAATGGACGGGTTCTGGATGAAAGTTGAGCTGATGGGATTTCTGGTGGATTGGGTGTGAGATTTGTGAGAGAGGGTGTTTCTCTATTTCTAGCCTTGAACTGCTGACATGAAGAAGCTGTCTTACCTGAAGCAGAGACAACGTGAGGGGAGGAGGCTTGTGTGGGGAGAAGTTTGAGGCAAACTACACTTGGCAAGGGAGCACTGGTGGCCCAGTGGCGAGAAGCTGTGCTGCAATTCCAAAGGCACGTGGTTCAAATCTACCAGCTGCTCCATGGGAGGAAGGGCAATCTCCTCCTGTACGATTAACTGCCTCTGAAAGCCAGAGGGTCAGCTCTGGGCTGGTTCTGACTTGATGGTAAACAGTAACAATACTTGGCAAACATATGGAGTTGTGGAGGAGGCAAGGGCACAGTAAGATCTGTATATCAGGCCAGACAGGCATTTTAGATATTATCCCCATTTTACATGTAAGAAAATGAGGCTCACATGAGCCAGATGACACATCTATTAAATTGGGAGGTCAAGATTCAAACCCACATCTCTCTGGTTCCAAAACTGTTATGCCTCCTGGACAGGAAGCCCGGTGGTCACCTTGTCCACTATCTGAAGCAGTGGAGGATGAAGAACAAAGCCCAGGCTGTCTTCTTTGTCCCTAGAGCTGAGCAAGCCTGGGGGTCAGGGGAGGCACTCACCAGGAGTGCCCACCACTTGGGTACAGCTCTAAAGGTCAGCGCCAAGTGGCTCAGGGCGCCAGCAGCCTTGTGAGTGCCTGGCCTGGCCTGAGGCCTTACTGACCTCCGTCTGCAGAGAGCACTTCCCCGGCAGAGCCATTTGGTTAACATCGATTAGTTCAGAGAGAAGCATGTGGAAACCTGAGGGGCAGGAGAGCTCAGTCCTGTGGGATAGAGCTGGCTGGCAGCAAAGTCAGGAGTGACCACGTGGCTGATTCATCACCCCATGGGCCTGCCCAAGGAGCCCCAGGGGTGCCAGCCCATGAGGTACCTGTGGGGGAGGCAGTCCCTGCCATGCTGGCAGTGCCAAGCTCAAGGGGACCAGTGGCCTGAGACTTTGGGGCTGGTCAAACTGGTGGACCAAGGACAGAGCCTGGGGCTGGGGTCAGCTGAGTGAGACCTGCTTCCACTGCCTTGCTCACAGCCCCCTGACAGCTGCTTTACCTTCGTGTGCCTCAGTTTCCTCTGTGAAATGGTGCCACTCCTACAAGACTGTGCCATTTTACCTAACAGGCAAAGTAAGCATGGGTTTATCTGAGTTTACTTACTAATCTGTAGTGAACACATTTTCCATTACATTAAAGAGATTCTGCCTCTAGGCCTGGCTGACATCTGTCTTTCTCCCAACCCCACAGTACCTTCCTGCAGAACCAAAGCCTCTTTTTAGGTTTACAATTTGTGACAAGCATGGAGTATCAAGTGAGAAAGGAAAGCATGGGCTCACTTGTGTTTATTGACTAATCTGTAGTGAGTTTTCACTAGAATTCATGTAAAATTGTTCATTACAATTCAGTAAGTACGCACAAGTGGCCTGTGCTTATCTTGCTCATTTGGTATCTGCTCTTGGTTATTGTGACTGGTAAAGGACCTGGTGCGTACGGGGTGCCGAGCTCTCCATGTTTGGGGACCGTCCCTTCCTGGGTGGCAAAGCTATAAGGCCTCTGGCACCCTGGCCTTCTGGGTCCAGAGCAGAGGCCTTGCCAGTTTGAGCCAGAAGCACCTCCTTTAAAACTGGCTCATTTAGAAATAGAGGGAAAGGGACTGGGATAAGATGGGGCCAGCACCTGTGTACTCACCACAGTGCCTTTGCACATACTATTGGAGTTGCTGGGTGGACCAGGTGAGGTTGCTTATCCAAGCTCAGGCCATTTGTTTTTCTGTGGTGGGGTCCACAGGTCCCTTCCAAACAGTTGGGGCTTTGGGAGTTTGCAGGAAAAAGACATGGAAGAACAGCAACTCCTTTTTTCTGGTCATCATTTTTACCAGACACTGATAAACATTGGGCTCATGTCTTCTCACCGAGCCCTAAGGCTCGAACCTGATGGGGCAGGGCCCCTTCTTCTTCTACCTTACAGATGAAATCGTTCCAGAGGAGAGGACCCGCCCCCAGCAGACAGCTCACAGGGCCAAACAGCAAGCCAGGGCTTCATGGAGGAGGGTGCATGGAGCAGAGTGAGCTGAGTTCTTTCCAGTACTCCATCTCTACTCTGGCACCACCCCTGGGCCCAAGCCAGTGGCCTGACTTGTGAGGTCTAGTGTGAGCTCCCTTTTCTGCTACTGAGCAGTGAGGGTATAGCTTGGCAGCTGCCTGGCACCACAGATCCCAGGACTGAGCCCCCAGGTGCTAAGTAGAGGAAGGAGGGAATGAATCTGCAGAGAGGCAGGTGAGCCCAGATGCGTGGAAGAGCAGACGGTCTGGGAGTAGGGGAGCTGTCGGTGGGCATGCTGCGAGGAGGAGAAGGAGGAGAGCCTGAAGAAGGTTAGGGAGAAGCCCAACTTTCTTTTCTTCATCCTGACAAGCAGAGCAGCCTCCACCCCCACGCAGGAGGAGGCTGGTGGGAGGGGGAGCGAGGCTCCACTATGGAGACTTGGAGCCCTGCTAATTTGCAATCTTAAAATGCACAGCGAAGACACCCGCCACATTGTGAGTGCATTAATCAGGCAATCAGTGGGTCGGGGCTCCCATTGCTTGCTGTCGGGGGTGCAGGAGGAGCCAGCAGTGCCAGCCTCCCTGCAAAGAAGCGTACAGGGCGAGGCACCTGCTGTCTTGGTCTGGGCCTGCTGGAGATGCTTGGGATTGTTGGAGACACCTGGCCTTGGTGATGGGATCAGTTTCTAGAACAGAAGGGTCCCTGGGGGGGGGGGGGGGGGTAGTTCAAATGGTTAAAATCTGTGCAGATCTTAATCAAAAGGTTGGAAGTTCAATGTGCCTTGGAAAACCTAGTGATATGTTGTTATTGTTAGGTATCATTAAGTTAAAAATGACTCATAATGAAAAAAAGATAGGAACCCTGTCCTATGCTGCGCCACCCTCATCACCTGATATACTCGAGCCGGTTGCTACAGTCACTGTCAGTTCATCTTGTTGATAGTCTTCCTCTCTTTTGACGATCCTCCGTATTTCCAAGCATGATGTTCCTTTCCAAGGACTGGCCCCTTCTAACAACATGCTCACAGTGTGAGACAAAGCCTCACCACCCTTGCCTCTAAGGAACACTTCTGAAACGCGAGCCATTGAATCCCTGTAGAGCATAGTTCTCTATAATACACCTGGCATCTATACCTGGGGTTGCTGTGCGTCAGAGCTGATGGGTGGGTAGCTGGCTTAGTTTTTCCAGGACAGATAAGCGTGCTTGGCAGTGGGAAGATGGAGGGATATCTCTGAAGGCACCTTCTCTGTCATGGGTCCCTGACATGTGGACAGGACTGAAGTGACTTCCCTCGCCTCGACCTCACCAGCCTGCCTTCTGAAGGAGCATCGGGGCAGTGGCTGCTCCATGACGTGCCTTGTGGTCATTTTACTCCACGCTCAGCCACGCCCTCTTCTCTGGAATCTTCCTGGAGGTCGTGGGGAATGTTTCCATGCCCTATGCCAAGTGTTGTTGGGACTCACCACTTCCTTCTGCACCTCCCAGAGCGGTGGTGCCACTGTCACCTTATGTTTGTTCTGCCAAAAGGGGTTCACATGTCGATTGCTCAGCCCACATGTGTGGAAATCTGGCTTTTCCAGCTAAACCTGAGTCTGAGCCTGGTTTCTCTCTCCTGTGTCGACCCTGGAACCCCTGATCTCTGTCTGAAAGGTGTGATTCCTTGTCCCTGGGAATTCTTTCAGCCAAAGAGGAAGTGAAGACAGTTTGTCTCTCCCCACCCCGGCCTGGGGCAGGAGAATTCTTTATCCCTATCACATGAGGTGACTCTGAGGACCAGAGGATGGAGAGAAAAGCACTTTGTAAACTCCAATAAGCTGTACAAATGTCAGGTGGCATTAGTGCTGAGCCCGCCACAGCTCACCCATGCCCCCCTCCACCCGTGTCTCTCCTGCCGGGCTTTGGGGAAGGATATGCCTTCGACCTTCCTTTCAGGATCCCCAGGGATGAGGAAGTGTGGCACAGCCCCCACTGTGCATTCAGTGAGCTCAGGTAGCAGAACCCTTAGTCAGAGGGTCCCACCCTTTGAGAGTCCCTCCCTTAGTCTGAGCTGTGGGACAGTGCAGTGGGTGAGTGGCAGGGTGAGGGTGGCCCCATGGGGAAGGGGTCTGCAGGTATGGACTTTCCGAAAGAAAGTGGAGGTGAGCCACAGGGTGGAATATGAGGGTGAAGCTATTTGGAGGGCAGAGGCAGTGTAGACTGGGCCCCCCTCCCAGTCCAAGGTTAGAGGCCGGAGGCAGGCTTCCAGATGTCGGCTGGCTTTGGAGCCCCTCACACTCCTGCCTCCCCCTGACCAGCATGAGGTGGGCAATGGAGGGCTGGAGGACAGGCCTGAACTTCCGCATGGGGAGGCCTGGTATAGGCATCACTTCCTGCTCATCTGACAGAGGGTACTGTGCTTCAGGGGGTGGGCAGTGGCTTGCCTAGCGGCTGGGGTGACTGAAGCCCCACCGAGGCCACAGAGCCTGACCTGTCTTCGAAAGGGTCTTTGAAGCTGCACTGCTGCTGACACCACCACCACTACCGCCACCAGGGTCATAATTGCTCTGAAATCGCAACCGAACCCAATTACGCGAAAACCAAATTATGTGCGATGATTTTTATGTGTTGCAAGCGTTCGGTTGAAGCTGGGTGATTACAGGGGGACGGGAAGCAGCTGCCACTCTCTGGGAGCCCATAACTCCCAACAGCTGGGAGCTGTCACTTATTTACGACGATGCCCGATGCCTTTGCTGCCAGCAAGGAGGGGGTAGCAGTGTGGCAAAGCCTGCTGAGCCGGGAGCTTGGGGCGGCAGCTGGGGCACTGGCAGGCCTGGAATCCCAGCCTGGTGGCCCAGTGACCTGGCAGCCTGGAGTCCAGGGCAAGCCTGGGCACAGGCCTGGCCCCAGACATGCCTGGCAGGATGGCACTCTCGTCTTACAGTCTGAGAGCAGCTGGCAGCAGAAAGGATCGGGGTGAGCTGCCCCAGGCGTCTGGGCTTTCCCAAGAGGCCCAACTGGCCAAGTGCAAGACAAGGGGCAGGAAGCCAAACGGGTTAGGAATGAGCTGGCGGCCTGGCCCTCTGGGTGGGGGTCTGCAGGCCTGAAGCTGCCCTCCTCCCCCACTGGCGCGCCTGTAGGGCCTCCTGGGGCAGCTGCGACCCTGGAAAAAGGCAGGTAATGACGACCGTCCATAATGAGGCTGCTCTGTTAATGAGCACAGGGCTATTATCCGACCACAGGCTGGACACATCCGAAAATAAATTATTTTAAGGATCCATTAACGAATGCCTAATTAATGCCCAATTAGAGGGAAGCTGCAGAGGAAATGCTCTGGACTGTCGGACTGTCGCAAGGCAAGGCCTAGTTTGTAGCCATGGCCTGGGAGCTGATGAGAGGGCGAGGGCCCTGGTGCCACTACCAACCCGTTTGCACACAAGTGTCTGCTAGTTAATCCTCAGGACAGCTCTGTGAGGGCGAACTTATTCTACGTGCATTTTAGAAATGAGGAAACTGAGGCACAGAGAGGATGTTGCTTATTTGAAGACATGGGACACACATTGTAAATGAGATTTGTTTCTAGAGAGCTTCAGTGCCACGCATGCTTTGTGTGCTGAATGGGAGTAATTTACATAAAAAGACTTCTCAGCAGTCGGTATGATAGTGACTTTGTGAGTGCATGAGCCTGCACCACTGTGGGTTAATGCATTTAATGACAGCTGGCATAGCTAGGAAGAAGTGCCAGACAGAAGGTTCATGGCTCGGGACTCCCATGATGGGCAGGCTGGGAAGATTTGAGGGTATGGAATTCAGCGGCTCTGAGGCAGAGCTAAGGGACTTAGGGATGGGGCTAAGACCCTAAGGGTGTGGTCAGGATTTTTAACCAAGTCTTTATACTCAAGTTTCAAAGCTCTCCTTGTTGAAACACTCATAACTGATGCTCTGAAGGTTTTCAGAGATTGTAAATCACATGGGAGAAGATTGTACATCTTCCTCCTGAAGAGCAGTTGGTGGCTGGGAATCTGTTAGGGAGGTTCCGCCTTTGAATTAACACCACAACTCTCCACAGACTACACCCCAGGGCTTCCAGTGGGGAGCCACAGTGGGGGAAATATGGAAAGAAATTTTTAAAAAGGCAGGAGTAGAACAACTCATTGTATCTTATTGATTGAAAGTATCAGCAACACCACATATTCGTATGCACACCAGCTTTAGAATAAGCTGCCCCTTATTTTCACCTCAAGGGTGGATTGCATTTCCTTGTTTGCATGATGATCGGAATTAAATAAAAACTAACATAAGAAAATGATTGCTTTTAAAAAAGATTTTAAATTTTATTGTGATTTGAATGAATGTTTACAGAGCAAATTGGTTTGCACTCAACAATGCATACACATTTTGTTTTATGATATTAATTATAATCCCCTCCTTATAACAGCACTCTTCCCACTTCCTCTCTGTGATTCTCATTTCCACTTTCATCATTGACAACTTCATTCTTTTCTCTCCCTATAATGTTTTGCCTATTGGCCCAGAGGTGATGATTTGGTTTGTTTTGTTGTGTGTTTGTTTTTTGGTTTTGTTTTTTTTTATGTTGAGCTGTAATGCGTATTGAAGTTATAGTCTTTGATCTGCTGCAAATATTTCAAGTTCTCTTCACTTTTTGCAAGCAAGGTTGCACCATCTGCATAATGTATGTTGTTGATGAGTTTCCTCCAATCTGGATGCCACAATCTTCAAAGGGAACAGTTTTTGGAATGATTTGTTCATTATACAGAGTGAATAGGTATGAAGAAAAGATACAACCCTACTACACCCCTTTCCTCATTTTAAACCATGCATGCATAGTTCTCTTATTTGAACAACTGGTTCTTGATCTATGTATAGGGGTTTTAAAAATTCTTTTTTTTTAAATTCATTGTTGCGTATTTTCTTTTCCCCTCCCCCAGCCCACTCCACAATGCACTCCTTGTTGCAGATTTTTCTCAAACGTAATTCATATATGCCCTTTGGACACTTCTTCCCCTCATCTGTTCTAATGCAGTGTTCATTATCTATCCACTCTTCTCATTCTTTCACCAACTTCCCCATGTCTTTCCTATTTTATAATAGCAGTATTATTTTTCATTTTGTTACTGGGATATTTCGCTTAACATAATGTCCTTCAGACTCCCCCTTGTGTAATGTTTTATTAGTTCATTGTTTTTCAGTGCTGTATAATATTCCATTGAATGAATATACAATAGTTTTTCTATCCATTCATTTATTGATGGGTATTTGGGTTGCTTCCATAGCTTTGCTATTGTGAATATTGCAGCAATAAACATGGGTGTGCATACATCTGTTTGAATCATGGCTCTGATTTCTTTAGGGTATATTCCCATAGTGGAATTGCTGGGTCAAGTGGTATTTCTGTTTTTAACTTTTTGAGAAAGTGCCAGAGTACCTCCATAGTGGCTCTACTTACTATTTTACATTCCCACCAGCAGTACATCAGAGTTCCAATTTTTCCACTACCTCACTAGCATTTGTTTTCTGCTGGCCTGTTGAACTGTGCTATTGTTGCTACAGTGAGATGATTATCTCATGGTTGTTTTGTATGTAGGTTTTGCATGGGCAAAATTAAGTCTTCTGGGATTCCTATTCTTAATGTTATCCATAATTTGTTATTGATTCATGTAGTCAAATGCTGAATGCTGTTGCATAGCCGATTAACCCGTTGCCACACACTTTTAAAATTGATGCCGTGCTTAGAAACACATTTGCCGTCATTTGCAGCAACGTGTTAAACACAAGTAAACATCAAGCCTTAATGTCCTTGGGCTGTGGTGCTGGAGATGAGTATTGAATATGCCAGAGATTGCTAGGAGAACAAACAAGTTTGTCCTGGAGAGGGTGAAGCCAGGCTGCTCCTTAGAGGCAAGGATTTTGAAGCTCCATCTGACAACTTTGGGCCTCTTGCAAGGAAGGACCAGTCCTTGGAGAGGGATATCATGCTTGTAAGGGTGGAGGGACAGTGCAAGAGAGAAAGATCCTAGATGAGATATATTGACTCAGTGACTGGGACAGTGGGCTTAAGTGTGACAGAGACAATGAGGATGGCACTGGATAGAGCAAGGTTCAGAGCTGTTGTACATAGGGTCGCTATGAGTCATAGGCAACTCAACGGCACATAATAGCAAAGCTAAACATCTTTCTAGTATTCTCTGCTTTCAGCCAAGATCCATCTGACATCAGCAGTCATATCCCTCATACCACAGCTTCTTCTGAAACCAGCTTGAATTTCTGGCTGTTCCCTGTTGGTGCTCTAGCCACTTAAAAATAATCTTCAGCAAGATTTTACTTACTTGTGATATTAATAATATTGTTTAATAATTTCCAACATTCTGTTGGATCACCTTTTATGGCATGGGAACAAATATGTATCTCTTTCAGACAGTTGGCCAGGTAGCTGTCTTCCACATTTCTTGGCATAGACTAGTGAGCACATCCAAGGCTGCATCTGTTTGTTGAAACAATATGTCATTTGATATCCCATCAATTCCTGGGAACTTATTTTTTGCCAATGCCTTCAGTGAAGCATGAACTTCTTCCATCAATACTTTGAGTTCTTCATCACAACAAGATAAAGATAAACAACCCAGTTGCAAAATGAACACAGGATATGAACAGACATGTCACCAAAGAAGACATTCAGATGGTGAACAAACACATGAAGAAATGTTCAAAATCCCTAGCTCTAAGAGAGATACAAATCAAACAACTATGAGATATCACCTCACCCCAGTCAGAATAGCAAAATTCAACAGAATAGGAAACATCAAGTGCTGGTGAGGTTGTGGAGAAACTGGAACTCTTATTCATTGTTGGTGGGAGTGTAAAATGGTACAACCACTATAGAAGACAGTATGGAGCTTTCTCAAAAAGTTGGAAATAGAAATACCATTTGGCCCAGCAATTCCACTGTGTCTTAGGTGGCTGCGTACAAGCCTTTAAGTCCCCTGACACGACTCAGTTCAGTTACATACAGAACTCAAAAGGCTGTCTGGGCTGGGATCTTTGTGGAAGCAGCCAGGTCTTTCCTCCGAGGCATTACTGAGTTTGAACCTCCAACCATTTAGCTAACAAACAGGCACTTAGCTGTTTGTGCCACTAGTAAAATTACAACCAAAAACACCCCCTAAGGCAAGTTCTACTCTAACTCACATCGAGTTGCCACGGCTTGGGATCAACATGACAACGATGAGTTTTAGTTTTGTTGGTACTTTTTTTTTTAAGTATAATCTCCATTTTATTTTCTTTTAGCTTTTTTTCCTGCAGCTTTTAGGCAATCAAATCCTCCCATGGGCTTTGGTGGAGGTCATGGGACAGAACCTGGGGATCTACAGCTGAAGGTGGAGGGAGAGGCCAGTCCTTCTGGCTTCCCCAGAAGCTTGCTCACCACCTTGCTGTGCATGGTACAGCTCATAGTATAGAGCAGTTTCACACAAGAACTTGGGAAGCTCGTCTGTGTCAAAGACACTCACATCAGAAATGTCCCCAATGGTGGCCGCCTCTACTATATTTTAGATACAGTAGATAAACTTCTTAAATGCCTTGTCTTTGGGCACGCAGTGGGCATGTGACTGCAGCCCTTTTAGGCATGACCTGTGTAGTCTCCTTTTCTTGGTTACCTTGGAAGCAAGGCCCCAACAACTAGTTTTTCTATTTTGGAGATAGGTTCCATGGAGTGAGGGGAAGAATCTAGTCCTAGAGGGTCCTGGTCTGAGCCCTGACACCTCTCTTCCTGCACTCAGGGACTCAGCCCTTAGGATGCCACTGAGCACAGCAGATAAGGACAAAGTTCTAGCTGGCCCAGGAGAGTCACTTGCCCTTCTCCACCCCACAAGTCGCCTGACCACTGCCTCTACTTTGACCAGGTTGTGCTCTCTCTCCCCACCAGGCTGCTGTGTGGAGCTGCTGCTGCTGCTGCTGGCCGGGGAGCTGCCCCTGGGTGGCGGCTGTCCGAGGGACTGTGTGTGCTACCCCTCGCCCATGACGGTCAGCTGCCAGGCGCACAACTTTGCCGCCATCCCCGAGGGCATCCCGGAGGACAGTGAGCGCATCTTCCTGCAGAACAACCGCATCACCCTCCTCCAGCAGGGCCACTTCAGCCCCGCCATGGTCACCCTGTGGATCTACTCCAACAACATCACCTTCATCGACCCCAACACCTTTGAGGGCTTTGTGCACCTGGAGGAGCTGGACCTTGGTGATAACCGGCAGTTGCGGATGCTGGCACCAGAGACCTTCCAGGGCCTGGTGAAACTTCATGCCCTCTACCTCTACAAATGTGGGCTCAGCGCCCTGCCCGTGGGCATCTTTGGCGGCCTGCACAGCCTGCAGTACCTCTACCTGCAGGACAACCACATCGAGTACCTCCAAGATGACATCTTTGTGGACCTGGTCAACCTCAGTCACCTGTTCCTCCATGGCAACAAGCTGTGGAGCTTGGGCCAGGACACATTCCGGGGCCTGGTCAACCTGGACCGCCTGCTGCTGCATGAGAACCAGCTGCAGTGGGTACACCACAAGGCCTTCCATGACCTCCACAGGCTGACCACCCTCTTCCTTTTCAACAACAGCCTCTCCGAGCTGCAGGGAGAATGCCTGGCACCCTTGGGGGCCCTGGAGTTCCTCCGCCTCAATGGGAACCCCTGGGATTGCAGCTGCCGGGCGAGGTCCCTGTGGGAATGGCTGCGGAGGTTCCGAGGCTCCAGCTCTGCTGTCCCCTGCGTGTCCCCCGAGCTGCGACAAGGCCAGGACCTGAAGCTGCTGAGAGCTGAGGACTTCCGGAACTGCACGGGGCCAGTGTCCCCGCATCAGATCAAGTCGCACACGCTCACCACCACGGACAGGGCTGCCCGCAAGGAGCATCACTTGCCCCGGGACAAGGGCCATCTGCCTGGCTCGAGGTCCAGCTCCAGGAAGCCAGGCAAGAACTGTACCAGCCACAGGAATCGCAACCAGATCTCGAAGGCCAGCGTTGGCAAACAGGCCCACGAGCTGCAGGACTATGCCCCTGACTACCAGCACAAGTTCAGCTTTGACCTGCTGCCCACCACAAGGCCCAAGAGGAAGGGCAAGTGTGCCCGCAGGACCCCCATCCGTGCGCCCAGTGGGGTGCAGCAGGCCTCCTCGGCTGTGTCCTTGGGGGCCTCGCTCCTGGCCTGGATACTGGGGCTGGCAGTCACTCTGCGCTGAGGACCCAGGCACCAGCACCTGGCAATGTCATCTGTCCAGCAAGGAACAGAATTTCTTTTCTTCTTTTTTGTAAACACAGGGAGGAGCTGCTGAGTTTCAGGAAAAAAAGGCTGGGAGAGGCCACTGCCTGGGCCCTGCCCAGTGGATTATAAACCCAAAGTGTACAGCCTGAAGCAGGAGGGGGTTAGCACACATCACCCAGCTGCCCCAGCCAGCCCCCGCCAACCTCCCTGGACAGCATCCACTCCAGCAAAGCCGTAAAAAACACCCAAGCTTAATCTTCAATCTGAGGCAGATGACCCTCAGGAGTGGGGCTCAGAGGAATCCTGATCATCTGGGGGGATCTGAAGGGGCACCCCCCCATCGTTCCTGGAGGAGGCAAGACTTGGAAGAGAAAGAGGAGGCTCATCCCTGAGGCTGACCACCAGGCAGTTTGGGAGCATGTGAGCACCTTTATTCTTACCTGGGCTCACTCAGCCAACCTGCCCTGAATCCAACTGCAGTCCACCTTCCTCCCCTCCCCTGGGGGTAATACCTGTAATTCCTGATGTCTCAGGCAACCCCAGCAGCCCCAGGCTCAACTGCTGGGATCCAAGAACCAATTACCAAAGGAAAGACCACCAGAGGCTGAAAAGTAGAACTTCATCAGGTACAACAAGGTTCCCACAGAAGGTGCAGTTTTATACCTATGTCCACTTATATACGTATACACACACACACACACACACACACGCTATATATATATATATATATATATACAAATGCACAGGTTCCCTTGCCCTTTCCCCCAACTCCGTTATCAAACTGTATGTCTTACATGTTTATAAACTATATGGAAAACTATATCTGCTGAACTAAGGATTGTATTGGTGATTTCTAGCAAGAAAAAAAAGTGATAGAATTTTTGTCTAGAATCCTTAACCCGGGAACAAAGTCCCCCTTGTGCCCTTGGCTTGCCAGAGGCCTGGGGCAAGGTGTCAGTGGGGAGGGCTTGGGAGAAGGGGAGGCAGCACATCAGGGGACCAATATTAGATATCTAGAACATCACTTTGTTTTTATATGCAACACAGGCCTGTCTGTCGCCCTGGCACATCCCATCACCCCTACTGCAGTCACTGCTGGCAGCAGGATGAGGAGCAGGGAGCAGCTTGGATGTGAGGGAGCCGGGCCTTGGAGACAGGCTGGATTGAGAAGGGGAGGAAGGGACTTTGGGTGGTTTAAGCTGGCAGGCGTGGCAGCGTTCCAGTGTTAGTCCAACTGATTGGACAGTGTCGTCAGCGCAGCACTATGCCAGCGATGGTCCAGAATGTCCAGGGAGACCCTGGGATGAGCCCAGGTTTTCAGCATGACTCAGTTGGTGAACTTTTTCCTTGAGGCACTTTGATGGGCATCCCAGCAAAAGTCCCATGTGGGGTGACAGGAAAGGAAGCATTGGGTGACCTTGATAAAAGAGGACCTAAGAGGGCAGTTCAAGACCTATCCCAGTACTTCTGCCTGGTAGAGGTCCTAGCCCCTCTGGCCCTTTGGAGATGCCTGGGGAAGGGCAAAGCTCAGGGGGTGAGACTCAGGAGTAGCCCAGGAGCTGGAGCAGGCAAACCCAACAAAGAGGTCCAGTCCCCGTGGGCCCTGCCAGTGGCCAGGCCTCCCGTGGGGCACTGTCTCCTGTGTGCATTGCACAAACCCAAATTCCCTACCACAGTGGATTTGTGAGAGGAGCAAGAAATGCTGAATCCAATTAAGAGAGAGAAAAGCATAATAAAAAAATATTCTCTTGGACACGAACACTGTTTTTCATTTCCTAACCCCACATTCCTGAAGGGGTGGCAGATCCTGAGAGTTCGGGGTGGTGGGCGGGCCTGGCGGGTGGGCCTGGCTGGGCACAGCTTTGGGAACATGATGTGTTTGTTGGTGGGAGGAGCCGTATGGGGCAGGGGCACGGTGACTCTCTCTCTCTCTCTCTCTCTCTCTGTCTCACACACACACACACACACACACACACACACAGAGAGAACATGATTTCCATACTCTTGCTGCACCCAGGAAGCATCATCTCTGAGCCTCTCTCAATAGAAGGCTGGTTCTAGATTGTTCCTGGCCAGTTCCCAGAAGCTCAGCAGCAGTTGCTGAGCGAGAGGTTCCGAAGGGGACCGACTAGGGGGTTGGCTAAAAGAGAGCAGCCAGCTCTTGGGGCCTGGGGTTTCCAAGACACTGAGGTAGATGTGGACAAAGAGCTGGAGGCCATGGCTAAAGGCTGGAACTATCAAGCAGAGAGGAGAGAGCTGTGCTTTGAAGAAAAATCCGCCTTGCTACAGGGCTTGAAATCTCACTAAAGGGAGTTCGGTGATGGCAGGACAAATAATCTCTGGTCTGCAGTTGTCCTCCATCGGCTTACCTGCTCTTACCCAGGCCAATGCCAGGAGCCCGGCTGTCCCTTAGAACCCGCCAAAGCTGTTATGTTGTTGATTTCATTTCCAACTCTAGACAGCAAAGCCCTCAGTGGGAAAATCAAGAGTATAAGCACTTTATTAAATTTTTTTTTTTAAAAAAAGGCTCAGTAAGTCCTGTAATATGGAAGTGAAATGTCAGTACAAGAAATGCTAATGTTTTATAAATGATCCGCTTCTGTCAAGCACAGCACAGTCTCTGCTGCCGGCTGCTATTAGGCGAAGCGGTGTGGCCCAGGACACCAGGTATATTTTTAGTAGCTCCCTCCTCCAAGAGGGAATAAAGGCAGCTCTCCTGCGGATGACATCACTTGTCACTCAGCGGGTCATGTGCTATACAGCGTGGTGACACCACTGCTCAGAACATAAGAGCAAGTGGACAGATCAGATAAGCAAAGGCCTTTCTATGCTCTGGGCCTAGCACTGATCCCAGGTTGTCTGGAGCAGGGACACATGGATCCTGCCCTTCCAGGTAGGGAGGTCTTCCCCTTTTGGGGTCTGTTGTGAATCAACTTCTCTGCCATCTTTGCTCAGCATTTGTCCTAGACTCTCAAGAAGGAAACTCTCTTTTCCTTCTCTCTCCTCTTCTTCTGTCCAGCCCAGCCCTCTGCTTGGAGCTGACCAGGTGGGCAGTCCCTCCCTGCAGGATGGGCTGAGAAATGGCCGTGGGTGGTCTCAAGAATCCTCATAACCCCACTGCTCAGCTCAGCTCGCTGTACGCCACTGAGTCGACAACAACCCCTGATGGGTTTCTGAAGCTGTAAATCTTTTCTGGAGGAGAAGGCTCGCCTTTTTCATGTGGAGCCACGGGTGGATTCGAACCATCAGAGCCTTTTTGGTTAGCAGCACAGCACACTTCATTCAACAAATGCCGATCAATACCTCCGCGTGCCAGCCAAAGTCCAAGGCTCTGTGGACATAAAAACGAGGTGATGTGGCTCTCCTCCTCAGGTTAGAGTTTGCAGACCAGACATGGCGACAAGTCATTGCAACTAGTGTGTGATATGTACTTTATGTTCAAACCCACTCAAAAAAATGAGAAATTCAGCCTAAGCCGGGGAAAGTGCTGTAGTCAAAGAGGGCTTCCAGGAGGAAGATGGGTCTCAGAGGATGAAGATGTGACCAGAGAAGAGCATACATGAGGAGAGCATTGTAGGCAGAGGGCCAGGGGCATGAAATAGCTTTGTATTTGGGGGTGTGCACACAATGGGTGTTGGCTGAGAAGGGATGAAGCTGGCAGGGAGAAAGTCTGAAGGAGGAGATATTATTCAGGCACTTGGATTCTGTTCTACAAGGAGTGGGAATGTGCTGGTCCCTCCACTCAGGGTCCTTTTCCCTCCACCCCAGACACAGGCCCACCCAGCCACGTGGCCCCGCCCGTGGTACCCTTGCCAGTGTTCCTCAACAGTGGGTTTCATCATTGCTACTCTCCTCTTCTCCTCAGCCAGATCCATCCACCGTGCCAGTGAGCTGGAGCGCTCCCTGGAAATGAGCCTGGGCCAGCATCCCGTTCCCAGACACCTGCTGCTTCCCAGCTCAGTGTATTCCAGAGCCTTTTCATCTCCAGGTTTGCACCCCCACTCTTCTATCTCCATAAGGCTCTGTGCTCAGCCTGCTCCTTGCTTCAGAGGACACCGCCAGGAACACGGAACACTCGCACTCCATCACCTCTCCACTCGCCCCCTCTGGCTGACCCACAGCCATGTCAGCATCCCACTCCTCAGCTACATCTCCCCCATCTCTCCTGCTGCGGCTGTTCATTACCAGGGAGCCAAGAATCCCATTTAGCAAATGTTTACTCGTCACTTAACTAATCACCCAGCACTCTGCCACCATGGCGCAGTGGAGCTCCAGAAGGCCGGCTGATGGCTTTGAGGGAGCCAGCAAGGCTTCTTGGATGATGAGCTACAGGGACCTGGGCCAGAGAGAGCCAGCCCACTCCCTCAAATTTTCACCACCTCCTCAGGCTATGCCCACCCTTCCCCAGCCAGGAAGAATTTCACTCAAGGTCCCATTCAACACTGACCCAGAGGAAAGCAGCGTTTGATTATCCAGGGGCAAGTGTGCCTTTTAATAAATTCCAGTTTGGGGGGAGGAAACCCCCAAACAATTACTATTAAGTCAATTCCAACTCGCTAGAATCCTTTGTGTTATAGAGTAGAATTTTGAGCCTCTAGTTCTCATAACCCTGGGCTTTCGAGTCCTTTCTTCTGAGGTGCCTCTGGGTGGATTTGAACCTTCAACCTTTCAGTTTAGTAGCCAAGCACTTTACCATTTGTGTCACCTAGAGAAGAAGATGGGATCCCATCTCGGATCAGTTTCTATTCCTCCAGACACAGTTCATCCCCTCACTGGCTCTCCATCTTTACCTTCCAGGAAGTGGGGGTTTAGCTCAGCTACTGTGACCCCATCTCTGTCACCAGCCAGCCCCTTTACCCCCCCTTCGACCACCTCAGCTCCTAATGGGCCAATTTCCTTTCACTTTCTGTCTGCTTGGAAAATACCTCCAGAACCTTTGATTGTGCATTAAAATATCCTTTACAATTCTATGCTCCGTATCTCTTTCTGCTCCTCTAATTGTCCCTTTTAACTCACCACGCTTTTGGTATAAATCTCCCAGGCTCTCCCTTTCCAGGCTGTTAATAAATACAAGCTCTGAGAAAATATACATAAACATCTTTTGTTGGCGAAATAACTCACTGCACAATCAAAAACCGGAGGAGAGAGTGGCTCCCTGGGTGAGGGCCCACCTGGGCTCCGCGGTGGGGCAAACCTTCCTGGTGGAGCCCTATCCAAAGGGCTGCTGCAACTAGGTCATTTCTTGTCCCTAAAAAAAGTCCTCTGGATGAGGTCTCTGGGATGATCCAGGTCTGGAAAGGGGGAGACAGATGATCCAGGCTGGGGGAGACAGACAAGCTGTGGTGTCCACAGGGCTCCATCCAAGAGCAAATTGCTGTCTGCAGAAAAAGGAGTGGGGGCAGAGAAAAGATAAAGAAGACCCTTGTCCTGGGGAAAAGAAATCAACAAAACCCCTAAATCCATAGCTATTGAATTCATTCTGACTCCCGCAGCCATGTATGTGCAGGGAAGAACTGCTCTTCACAGCATTTTCAAGATTTTTATTTTATGTTAGAAATAAAGCCTTATTTCCAAAGGACCTCTGGGTAGGTTCAAACTGCCAACCTTTTGATTTGTAGCTGCGTGCTTAACCAATTGCATCGCCCAGAGACCCCTTATCCAAAGAAGAGCAGCTCTTTCAAATTCAAGCGGCATTTCTGCAAACTGGCAGTCCTGACCCCTGACCTCCTGAAGAGCTGGGTCAGCCTCTCACACCCACAGCCCCAGCCTGAACAGCGCGGCCCACCCACCACTCGCTTCTTCCTCTCCAAGTGCTCATTAGCGCCAGTTTCTAAGCACTGAGAGGGTGGGGAAGGCTGTGCCTTTGTGTCACTGATTTCCATGTGGCAGCACATACAGTAATGGCATGTCTGAATGGCAGAATTTGACATTGCTGCTGCAAAATGGGCTTGGGTCACGCAGCTTTCCAAACCCACAGCAGCACCACCCCACCCTCTCCCGCCCCCAGGCAGCTGGGGCTCTTGGCAGCCTGGGCTTCCGCTGCCCCCTCTCAGCGCCTCAGGAAAGCAAGAGGAAGCGAGATGTATTAAACTCTTCAATCTCTGTAAGTGCCCTCTCCCGAGAGGCCACCTCGGAGGATGAAGGCAAGCCGAGTGCTGAGGACCTAAACAGGTAGGAGGGTTCCGTGTCACCTCCCTCCACTTCAGGGACAGTCACAGGCAAGGCAGTCATACTCTCTGAATGTCAGCCGGCTAGAGATTTCCATGTGGCAGCCTCCAGGTGGCCGTCTGCCACTCTAGCCAGCGAGGCCCCCCAAAAAAGCTCCCAGCAAATGAGACTGTCTCAGTGGTGGGGATCAGGGGGCCAAGGATGGGAGGGTGACCATGGGAAGGGAGTGTCTGGGCCAGCCACCCATGGGGGTCACTCAAAGACAAAAAGTGAGATTTGGAAATAGGGAAAGAGGCAGACGACTGAGATGAAACAGAGAGACAGCACCTTGTGTCCCCACCCCCCAACCCAAAGCGGACACAAAGTCTCCAAGCACCATGGCCTGCCCCTCACTCCTCTTGTAGCCAAGCTTGGGACAGTCACCCAGCTGACACATCTGAGCACCAACAATGTACAAAGCACGCAACCAGGTCCTGAGAGACCGTGGTGAACCAGGATCTCTTCCAGCATGGAGCTTTATCATTATAGACTGATCAGAAAATGGAATCTTCAATTATTTGATTAGAGTCCCCGGATGGTGCAGTGAACATACTCAGCTGCTCATCGAAAGGTTGGAGGTTCAAGACCACCCAGAAGTGCCTCTGAAGAAAGGCCTGGTGCTCCACTTCCCAAAAAACTAACCATTGAAAACCCTGTGGTGCACAGTTCTCTGACACATACAGGGTGACCTGGCTGGAATGCTCTCAACAGCAGTTGGGTGGCTCGTTATTCGATACAAGGGTCATTATCAGGAGAAAGGCAGGAGGATCTGTTGGAGAAGATATCGGGGAGAGTGCAGGCTTGGGAGTTGAGTCCTGCTCTCCTGTTGATGACCTTCCGTCATGGGTTCTGGTGGCTGTGTGATCTGGAGAATGATTCTTGTCTGAGCCCCAGGGGCGGTGTAACCCACAGGGCCTTAAAGGGGCTCTGCCCATGCCCAGGGCTGCAGAGGCTCCATGGACTGAAACCTTTATCCCAATGATTGGGCATCTGTCCGCGTCGCCTGGTGTCCACGCCGCCTGGTATCTGCTCCCCGCGGCCAGCCAGCTGGGCTGCATTGACATTCTCCCCCTGCACTCTGGGTCACAGGTCTCTGAGGTGTTTTTATTCTTTATCCCAGCGTCTGCGCCTCAGAGGCCCCGAGGTGCCTGACCCTTCGTCTCGCCTGCCACCTGGAGAGTCTCTCACTGTTTTATCTGAGACATTTAATGTGCCACCGAGCGTCTGGCACTTTGCAAGTCTAAGTTACAGGCTCCTCTAAATTTCCACGCAGGGCCCCTTTGCAGGAGCCGCCTCAAGCATCCTGGCCTCCTCGCCTTTGCCTCTGTCCACAGAGAAACTCTGACCCTGCCTGGGGGCAGCCCTCCACTCTCTCAACACCCACAGAGGAAAACTGGGTGGGAAGTGGAGACGTTCTGGAGGTGTATGGTCTCCTGCTGAAAACTGCTAGGAAATGACTGCATTGTACCCCAAACCTGCACACGACTTCCAAACAGCTGGGGCAAGACTGAGCTGTACTCCAAGCTTACACACGGCCCCAAAATTGCCAGGGGATTATTACTGTGCTGGACCACTAAGTGACGCTGGCACCGCGGTGGTCCACTCATTATTTGTCCCTCTGCCTGAGAACTGGTGTCAGTCTCCAGAGTCGTCATACCAGACGACTGGGTGTGTTTAGCCCCATAGACAGTCTTTATTTCCCATCCATTTCCTCTCAAGACCAAACACAGTTAAAATGGAAAAGCAACTTAAGAGTTACATAGTGTTTTAGGTTTTTAAAGACGCCTTATAACAAATGTCTGTCCCCTCTGGGGATATATTATTAAAACCCCCATTTCACAGTTAAAGAAATGGGCTTCCTTGCAAGTCCATTCAAAGGTACCTCAGAAAAACGGCCTGACAAGCTATCCAAAAGAAGATCTCATGGAATACAGTTCTGCTCTAACACATATGAATGCCAGAATTGATGGCAACGTTGTTAAATCCTGGGCTTGTGAATCTAAGGTCAGACTGTTGCCAAATACAGCCCCGTCCTTTCCTCCCCAAATGGCAGGAATCCAGACATGTAGGGGACAATTCCAGACCTGTTCTTGCTATTGTTAGGTGCTATTGAGTATAAGCCATAGCAAACCCATGAACAACAGATCTGGACCCTCTCCCGTCCTGTGCCATCCTCACCCCCACACTTCCTGACACATTAGAGCTCATTGCATCATTCACCATCTCAATCCTCCTGGTCAAGAATCTTCCTCTCCTTTATCTCCTCTCTGCCTTTCCAAACATCATGTTCCTCTCTAAGGTATAAGCCCCTCCTAGAAACATGCCCAAAGTATATGAGATAAAGCTTTATCTTTGCCTCCAGAGAGCACTCTGGTTGCACCCTCTCCAAGACTTATTTGTTTGTTCTTTTGGCAGTCTATGGAGTGTTTAGTACTCTTCTCCAATACCACAGCTCAGAGGCATCAATTCTTCTTCTGTCATCCTTATTCGTTGTCCAACTCTCAGATGCATAGCAAGTGATCAGAAAGACCATGCCTGAATCAGATGCACCTTAGTTCTTAAAAAGACACCATTACTCTCCAACAATTTGGACAGGTCCCTGACGACAGACTTTCCCCTGATTTCCTGACTCCTGGTACTAAGGGTATTAATTGTGGATCCAAGTAAGATGAAATTGTTGACCGTTTCAATCTTTTCTCCACCAATCATGATGTTATCTATCGGCCCAGTGGTAAGAATCTTTGTTTTTTTGATGTTGAGATGCAATCCTTATACGAAAAGAGCAAAAGGTCATTAAAAAGACAGAAGATCCCAGACCTACATTGTTGCTAATGGAGACCCCATCCACATGATTCATAACAGTGTGTTTACTTTCTAGGGCTGCTTTAACAAAGCAGCACAAACTAGAGGACTTGAGACAACAGAAATGTATTGTCTCACAATTTTGAAGGGCTGAGGTCTGAAAACAAGCCATTAGCAAGACCACTCTCTTGCAGCTAGAGGGGAAAATCCTTTCTTGTCTCTTCTTCGCTTCTGGTGGTTTCTGGGTTTCTTTGACATCCTGTTCCTTGGCCTGTAGAAGCATCACTCCAACTTCTACCTCTGTCTTCCTATGATCACATTCCCTCTGTGTCTCATTTCTCCTTTTTTGTTAAGGCCACCATTGGGTTTGGGATTGGATTAGAGACCATCCTGTTTCAGAATGACCCATGTTAAAGGAAATGTCAAATTCCACATAAAGTCATGTTCACAGGTACCAGGGTTTATGATATCAATATCTATTTCTGGGAGATACAGTTCAACTCATAACTTATAGCTAGGAGTAGAACTTAAGTAGTTTAGTTAAATGCCCATATTTTAACTTGAAAGGTTAACTGTTTAAATCTACTAAGAAGCACCTGGGAAGGGGTCTGATGATTCATTTCGGAAAGATATTAAACAACTCCATAAACCAACCTCAAATTCATTTCAGGTGAGCTGACTCATAGCTGACCCTTTCTGATTTGATTTCTGATTTGAAGCCTTTGTGTTAGCAAGGCAACTCCTTCTGAACTAGGTCACCAGAGCTCCCTTCTAAAAGACACTGCCACTGAAAGTCCTATGGAGTGTAACAGCAGGGTCACATGGAATTTCTAGGTTCCGTTTTTTAAGGAAATGCCAAACTGCCTTCAAGCATGGTTGTACCATTTTACAATCCCACCAACAGTGTATAAGAGTTCCTAACTTACCACAGCCTCTCCAACATTTATTACTTGTTGTCCTGTTAAACTTTGCCACTGCTACTGGAGTAAGATGGTATCTCATTGTGGTTTTGATTTGCATCTCTCTTACCATCAGTGATTTTGAGCATTTCCTCATGTGTCTGTTGACCATCCAAATGTCTTCCTCTGCGAAAATTCTTTCTATGTCTTTGCCCATTTTGTAATTGTGTTATCAGCCTTTTCTACTGCTTGGAATATATATACCCTGAGAAAATTAGAACTGAGACACAAATGGAGATTTGGAGAACAATGTCCATAGCAGCAATATTCACCCTCACAAGAACATGGAAACAACCCAAATGCCCAACCACAATCAAATGAATTGAGAAATTATGGTACATTCACATGAGCACACAGGAGCAATGATTTTGAAAACCATTACCTAACTTGGGAGGGACTGGAGAGCATCATGCTAAGTGAATGAACTTACTTTGTCCATAAAGAGAAATACTGTATAAGACCATTATTATAGAAATGGAAAGATAACTAGCGAGATGTGTATGAGGATCTAAGGGGGGAGGGTAGGAGCAGAGAGGTGAGGACAGACAGGGAGGTTATCATAGAGTCACATAATTTGATAGGTGGAGGGAAGGATGGATAAAGGAAACAGGAAAGATTCAGTCTGAAAAACAATGTACACAAACTTTGTAAGTAAACCAGCATAAAATCAAAATTTTATTTTTAAAAAACTAAACCAAACCAAATCAAAACAAAAGCACTAAAAAAGAAAGAAAATCCTGTGGAGTGCATGTCTGTTATGAAACATATGATGTTGCCACGAGTTGAGCTGACTCTATAGCAACTGGATTATTAAAAAAATATTGGAACTATTTCAAGAAATTTCTAACCGTTCCTTCCCACTTGGAAGAATTTTAGGTTCAGATGAGTTTATTTGTAAAACTTCTGGAAAGGAAGTCAGGGGGTTTCATTTTCCTGTTCGTCTTCAAGGTTCTTCCTGTTGCCCTAAACTCTTGAACTTTCCTGAATTACTGGGATTAACTCAGGTTACTAAGGAAGCTGGTGAAAACTCCCTTCACTTTGTTTTTCTTTCCACCTAGTACTGGGGTGCAGTAGCCAAAGGCTCCCAAACTTTTCAAAGTCATTTCTCTTCTATTGACAGTAGTAGCTGAACCAACCTTCCTTCCTTCCTTTCTCTCTTTCTTTCTAACTTTTGTTTCTAAAAGGACCTCATGTTAAGTACAACATGATGCCAAGGGCAGAGACAGAAGACCCATCCATACTGTGCTTCCTCCTTTAGGTGCCATGAGATGGCTGTGGGAATGCCTTCCACCATGAACCGGAAGAGAATGGACGGAGGGCAGTGGAGGAAGACAGTTGGGCTGCAGAGCAAATCTCCTTCAGGGTTTCTAAATACAAACGTAAAATGGGTAGCTTTGTAACTACCCCCACAAGTGCCTCCACAGTTTTACCACTCTTCCTGCTCTTCAGTGTGGAAGTGCTTATTTTGAGTTTTATGACCCTTGGGACTCTTCAGGGAGTCTGTATTTTCTTGTCATTACTTTTGCTTGTTAAAAAATCAACTTAAGATTTCATGTTCACTTCTAGTCAGTGATATCTGCTATGCTTGTTCAGAATATTCATAAATAGAAAGATTTTCTAATTTTACATCTGCTAATTGCAAATTGTCTTAAGTATTTCCCACCCCTTTCTGCCTTCTGAACTTTGTTTTTGGGCAGATGCTGTCCATTTGGTCTCATATGGTTAATCGTTGTGAGGAGCACATTCCTCATGGGAATTATTATTCCATTTATTTTTTTTTGTTCTACGTTATAGGTCTTTCTATTGTTTGACACAGTAACTACAAGAATGGGCTTGGGTGTGATGGAGATGGTGAAGATGATGCAGGAATAGAGCGAGGTTCACATCTGTTGTTCATAGGATCACTATGAGTTGTAGTAAACTTGACAGCACCCAACAACAACAACAACATTGTTTGGCTGGAATGTGATCTCTGGGAGTGTGTTCAGATCCAGGTTTGAAGAATGTCTAAGGGTCACAGTCTCAGAGGTTCTGCCAGTCTCTTATTAGACCAATAAGTGTGGTCTTTTGTATGATTTTAAATTTTTTTCTACTTCTTTCTCCTATTCTGTGCAGGATCAACTGTAGTCTCAATCAGAGCTGTCATTGTGGTGTTGTTGTTTTGTGCTGTTGAGTTGGAAATGACTCATAGCTGACCCTCCAGAAAATTTTCAGAGGCTATACAGCACAAAGAAAGAAATAACCCATCTTTCTCCCTCTGAGCTTCTGGTGGATTTGAACTGCACACCTTTGGCTTGGCAGTACAACTCCCTGCCCACTGGGCCACTGGTGCTCCCTGTGATGAACATAGGTGTGCATTTATCTGTGTTTTTTATTTTTCTAGGATGTTTACCCAGCAGTGGAATTTCTGGGTCAAATTGTTTCTTTAAATCAATCGTTGATGTTTTTCTGTTGGAGAATCCTGAACGAAGCATTGTTATGTACTATCCAGTTGGAATCAACCCATAGTGGAACTTCCAGTAGGTTTTCAGAGGCAGCAAATTGCACAGCAGAAAATGGCCCATCTTTTTCTCTCAGAGCCGCTGGCTGATTCGAATCACTTACCTTTGAGATGGCAGCATAGCATCTTATCACTAGGTCACCAGAACTTCCTGAACAAAACACTAGGATTTTAAATGTTATTTTATCACTGAACTGAGGAGTGAAAGATGAGATATGTTTGCCTAGATTCTGAGCAGGGAAAGTGAGTCAGGATTGAGGAAATGAGAGGGGAAAAAATAGGTGCCACAAACCTCCTAGATGTTAAAAAAAAAAGGCGGTCAGTGATTTTTTTCTGCAGAGAGATTTTCTCGGATCCTCAAAAAAGTTAAGAATTGCCAGTAAGTCCTTTCAGATGTGAGTGTGTCAAGAGCAGAAAACTGTGTTCCGCAGCGGGTTTTCATGTTGTTTTGTTTTGATTCTTTTTGCCCATGGGGTTTTCATTGACAGATTTGGAGAAGGCTCTTCTTCCCTATCTATGTTCATTCATAAGCCCCTCTGAAACGTATTCAGCATCACAGCAATACACAAACCAGACAGATGCTGGCTGTATCCAAGGTGCATTAGCCAAGATTAGAACCAGGAGCTCCTGGATCAAAGGTAAGAATTGTACCACCCACACTCCACTGTCCTCAAATCTACTGTCTCAGCCCATGGGCTGTGTGTTCTTTTTGATTCATGTCACCCCACCTGTGTCAGAGTAGAACTGTGCTCATAGCGTTTTCAGTGGCTGGTTTTGGAGAAGCTGATCTCCAGGCCTTTCTTCAAGGTACTTCCGAGTGGATTTGAACTTGTTAACCGTTTCCACCTTTCAAGGACACCGTTAAACCTCCTGACAATCCTGAGTTTGCCGCACCCCACACCCTGACCCACAGGCGGTGCTCTGCCTTCAGCGTGCTGGCAACAATACAGACCTAACAGCAGCAAAAACCTTCATTCTTCACCAAGTTGTGCTTCCAACCAAACTGTCTACTTTCCTGCTCTCTCAAACTGGAGAAATAGGACAGGATGGGGAAAAGAGCGAGGAGCTAACAGAAGACGACTGCAGCAGGCCTTTCAACCCAGGCACTTCGAGGCCTTTTTGCTCTAAAAGCTGTGCCCACTGGCAGAAGCAAAGCTCCCCAGGAGCAGCGCTTTCCACAGGCTAGCTCGAAGACAAGGGGGGCCCTGATTGCAATTTTACCCATTTTCAATGAAACATTAAAGCAGTGAGCTTTTCATTAAGCCACATCTATTCCATCTAAACATACATTTTATTCTGAAATCATATCCTTTTTCTTTATGACTTTCATAAGTCTTTTTATATTTTTTTTTAAAATAACCACTGAGTGGGAATCGACCCATAACTCACCTGTCAGTGGGCTTTCAGAGGCTGTAAGTCACACGGGGGGAAAATGCCCGTCTTTCTCCTCCAGAGCAGCTGGTAGCTTCGAACTTTGCACTTTGGGGTTGTCAACAACTCTCTATCCATCAGGCCACCAGGGCTCCCTGAGATAAGATCTTTCTTTTTGAAGGTGTTGGGGAATAGCTGCTCAGCTTGATTGTGTAGTCTATAAAGGGAGCTCTGGGGGTCTGGTGGCAAGAAGCTGCACTGCAATCCGAAAGGCACACAGTTCAAGGCCACCAGCTGCTCCACGGAAAAAGGAAGGACAGTCTCCTCCTGTGCCATTAACTGCCTTTGAAAAACCTACCGGAGGGTCAGCTATGGATCTGTTATGACTCTATCATGCACAACACAACAACCAAACCAAAGGCTGAACCTCGCTGGGTGTTTCTCTAGAGAAAGATGGGCAGCCTCATCCCATGCAATTTGTTGTTGTTATGTTGTTATGTGCCATCAAGTCACTTGCGACTCATAGCGACCTTATGTACAAGAGCACTAAATGCCACTGTGCCAACCTCGCTGTCTCTGACACACTCATTCCCACGACCACAATCACAGAATCGATCCATCTCATCAAGGGTCTTCCTCTCCAGTGCTGTCCTTCCACTCTCCCAAACATGATGTCCCTCTCCAAGGACCAGTTCCTCCTTGCAACATGCCCAAAGCATGTCAGACGAAGCTTCAGAATCCTTGACTCCAAGGAGCATTCTGCCTTCACCCTCTTCAGAACAAACCTGTTTGTTCTCCTGGCAGTCCATGGTATATTCAACACTCTTCTCCAGCACCACAGCTCAAAGGCATCAATTCTATCATCCCTAGTCACTCTCCAACTCTCTGATGCATAGCATGTGATTTAGAGCCTTCAAAAACCTTCTGGAAGGTCAACTATGTAACAGTTCCGACTTAAGGACAATGAAGTGAGTTGAGCTTCCCAGATAAAATGTTGGCAACCTTAGCCTGCCATTGTTGTTGTTAGGTGCCATTCAGACGAGTACAACTCAAAGCAACTCTATAAGGACTGGCGGCAGGATTTAAAAAAAAACAACAACCCAACTTTATGAACAACAGATATGAACCTTGTCCTATCCTGTGCCATCCTCATCATCTCTGACACACCCAAACCCATAGTTGCAATCACTGTGTCAATCCATCTCATTGGGAGTCTTCCTCTCCTTCGCTGCCCTTTCACCTTCCAAGCATGATGTCCTTCGTTAAGGAATAGCCTTGTCTAGCAACATGTCCAAAGTATGTAAGAAGAAGCTTTGTAATCTTTGCTTCCAAGGAGTACACTGGCTGCACTTTCTTCAAGACATGTGTTAGGCCTTCTGATTTTCTTTTCTAATTATCTGTTCTGTAAATTATAAAACTCAGTTTTGAAGGAGCGGACAATGGAGTCCTTGCCCACCCTCGTCCTCAGTCTCAACCTGAACCTGCTTAGGCCGAGGGGCCTGCAGTCCAGCGCCAGCCCCTTCCTCCCTTAGCAGTGGCCACAATCGGTGGTGAAATCCCTGTCCCAGCCCCTTTTGCACAGCCTCCATCCTTTTTATTACCTGCCTCTCCATTATTTGAAGACAATTATCTGCAATAATTAGGCAATTACCTTGAAAGACAATTATGCTCCTCCATCAGCAAACATTGATGTTCTTTTCGTGGGTCTTTTAATGAAGCCGATATTAAGGACACTTTGTTTATATAAAGTCAAATCATTGCCATTCAAGAGGGTTTGGAGCAAACGCTAAAGTTCTCAAATCTTATCTGGGGGATGGCTGCTCGGGGTTTATTGTCAGGGCAGAGAAGACTTGGGGAGGACTTTTTTCACTCTTGGAACAGGAAGAGCTGTTTTAAAAGGTAAGATACTCAGGGGACCCCATTCAGGGCACCGCCCTCCCTCGTACAATGGAATATTACTTAGCCATAAAAAGAAATAAAGTCCTAGTTCCATGATGCATCTTCAAGGATATGAACATGTATGGCTAAGCACAATTGATAACAGTGCATCTAAATTCCAAATCAATCTCCACAATAGTCTACGTGTTTCCTATTGCCAAAGGGGTCCTTTAGAGTAGTGAGAGAAGATCTTCACCCTGAAACCCACAGCGTCCCTTTTCAGCAGGAAGTAGCTAAGAGAATATGCCATCCCCTCTTCCTTATGAATCAGGGTGAAGTCTCTCTCAGGGAGGAGTGATAGGGAATGACAAAGGACACACTGACAAAGGAGATTAATCAGAACTGGGTTTGACAAGCACTATGGCAATTGGACAATTAAAACAGACTTTCAAGGAAAAAAAAAGAGAGAGAGGAACGAACTGGGGTGGGGGTTAGAGAAAATAGTGCAACAATGAATGAATGGAAATCTAAAATCTCTGTAAATGTTCATTAAAATTAAGAAAATAACATTTTAAAAAAGACAAAAAAAAGAAATAAAGTCCTAATGCATGCCACATGATGAACCTAGAAAATATTATGCTGGGTGATATACTACTGTATGGTCTGTCACCATCTCTCACACACCCCCCCACACACACATACTGTATCTATCTCTGTCTAGGGAGTTTGGTGGCCTCGTGGTGAGAAGTTGTGCTGTCAACCCAAAGGCATGTGATTTGAATATACTGGTCACTCCAAGGAATATAGATGGGCAATCTCCTCCCGTGTGATTTTACAGTCTCTGAAAACTTGCTGGAGGGTCTATGAGTTGGTTCTTACTCAGCTTGCAAAATAACCAGAATTTACATGATTCAATCCTACCCTCTACTTCTCAGGAGAAAGAGGGGCAATCTCTTCCTGTCCGATTTACTGTCTCTGAAAACCCACTGGTGGATCAGCTATGGGTGGATTCTCACTTGATGGCCCATAACAACAATACATCTATGTCGTCTATATTCATATCAAGGTTGGAGGGAAATAGAAAGAATTAGTTCAAATTTGTATTTGAATTTTGTAAATAAACTAATAGAAAAGTAAAAAAAAAACAGGGTTGGCAGTTTGAAAACACCAGCTGCTGGCAACGGAAAATTTCCTAAAGCAAAGATTTACAGTCTCAGGAACCTGATGGAGGGTGGCTGATAATTGGTCTCCACTCAAGGGCAGTGGGTTTGCATATGCAAACACACACACACACACACACCCTTTATTAGGTGCCATTGAGTTCACTATGACACATAGTGACCCTACTAACAATAGATCAAAGCCTGCTTTATCCTGCCCCACTCTCACAGTCTGTGTGTGCTCAAGTCTGCATGTCAATCCCTTTCACTGAGTCTTGCTCTGTTTTGCTGAGCCTCCAACCTTCCTGGCATATCTTTGTCTAAGGACTGGCCCCCTCTTGACAATATGCCCAAAGTACATGAGATAACACTTCACCATCATTGCTTCTAAATACCATCTCTATTGAATTTCCTCATTTGTTCTTTTGGCAGTCCATGGGATATTCAGTACTCTTCTCTAGCACCACAGTTCAAAGGCCTCAATTCTTTGGTCTTCCCTAGTCATTGTTCAACTTTCAGATGCACATAAAACAATTGAAAATACCATGGCTTGGATCAGCCATACCTTAGTCTTTATTATTTTTTTTTATTTTTATTGTTGTCTTTTTTTTTTTTAATGTGTGTACCGTCAAATTGGATCTGACTGGGACAGGAGGCGATCGTTCCACCTTCTTCAGCAGAGCATCTGGTGGATTTGAACCGCGCACCTCTGGGATTGCAGTGCAGTTTCCTGCCACTAGGCCACCAGAGCTCGCCCATACCTTAGTCTTTAAACTAACATTACCCTTGGCATTGGAAACACACACACACACACATTCATTACATAATAATTAGTGAGTGACATATATGTATGTATATATACACATAGGTGTATGCTTAATATACATGGGGGGTCAGAAAAAAAGAGGATGACCTCACACAAGATGAATTGTCACAGTGACAGTATCAATGGGCTTGAGTATATCAGATATCAAGAAGATGGGACAGGATAAGGCTAGGTTCACTCTGTGTGTGTGTGTGTGTGTGCGTGCGTGGACACACATGCGTAAAGTCAAAGCCATTACTGTCAAGTGGGAACGAACTCACAGCTGACCCTCCGGTGGGTTTCCAAGGCTGTAAATCGCTTTAGGAGGAGATTACCCATCTTTCACCCACAGAGCCACTGGTGGGTTCCCACTGCCTTTGGGTTGTCAGTGCAGCTCTGTGGACTACGCCCTAAGAACCCCGTGTGTGTGCATGTGTGTGTGTTTGTGTTCATGCAGATATGTGTGTATATGTGTTGGTTTTGTGTGTCATCAAGACAGAATTGACTGACCCTTCAGCAGGTTTTCAGAGGCTGTAAATTGCGCAAGAGGAGATTGTCTGTCTTTGTCTCACAGAGTAGCTAGTGGATTCGATACTCCAGAGAGTAAGGCCTGGGGTTAGCAGTGCAGCTCCCTGTGACCTCGACCACAGCAGCCAAGAAAAACCCCATTGAGCAATTCTACCCTGTGACACCTGGCTCCACCTCTGGTTGCAATCCACCCCAGGGTGATATGCTTGGTTTTGCTTTGGTTTGAGCTTATTTTAATGCTGGTCAGGAAAGGACAGTGAGAACGGTGGCACAGCATGAAGATTAGAAACAACATCACTGAAAGGTTGTTATGTGCCGTCCTGTCGGCAATGACTCGTAGTGACCCTTTGAACCACAGATCTGAACCCTGTCCTAACTTGGCCATGTTCCTCACCTCCACCGGGCTGGAGCCCACTGTGCCAGCCATGATGTCACTCCGTCTTGTTGAGGGTCTTCCTCTCTTTCTCCAGCGCTCTACTTTTCCCAGCGCAATGATCTTTTTCCAAGGACTGGGCCCTCCTGATAACATGCCTGAAGTATGTGAAACAAAGTCTCTTGCCTCCAAAGAGCACCCTGCTTCCACTTCCTCCTGTCAAATGTGTGTTATCTAAATCTCTACTACATTTTTGTAATACAGGTGGCGGAAAGAGCTTTGTCTTGTTGGAAGATTGGCGCTGAATGGTGACATCTTCCAAGTCAGGGCTAGAGGTACTGCCACGAGAGCGGGGCGTACCCAGACCACTCTGTGATGGCCGTAGTATGAAAAAGATTTTCAAAACAAGCGCTGCCATTTTATCTCCTCAAAAATGACCTTCTGTGTGATGTGGGCTACTGCCTGGTGACCCCTCGAGGGTACAACAGCAGCAAGATGTCTTTTATTTCTAAGTTAGGGGGAAATAAATAAATAAGCTAAAGTCTGTGCCTGCTGGGCTTGTAAAGAGCTGTTTTCTTCCTGAGCTCTATGGCATGGTGACTCTAATCTGAAATTTCTTTTTAATCATAGCAGGAGTCCCAATTAGTGTGTTGGGTAATCTTTCAAGTAGAGGTGGGGGTTTCGTGAGTGTGGAGAGCAGAGGAAATATCATGTGAGAAACCCTCCACCTTAGAAGGACAGGGAGGGCTTGTGTGAGCACATATGTGACCAACGCACATATGTGACTAGCACACACATGCAGGCTGACCCCACAAGGCTACGTGTATGCACCTTGGTCATGCTGAACCCCAACACTGTGCAGGAATTCCATGTGTGCCAACCCACCTGCCCATAGCTGCCCTCTCCTCTTACTTGGATGTGAAAACTGAGATCCATTTGCAAGGCAGAGAGGCCCAGAGTTCAGGGCACCTGCTGTGCTCTGTGAGAGACTGGTGGTACCCCTGACTCAGCCAGTGCTGCTGCCCAGCTCCGACCTGGAACTGCCTGCCAGTGACCTACTTTCCTTTGTTGTTGTTTTTGGAAGTGCTGATGTCAATGCAGAATTCAGCAGAGAGGCTGAGTGAGAAAAAGAGAGAGAAGAGGTGGAGGAGGGGAGAAAGGAGGGATTGGAGGGAAAGGAGGGAGAGAGAAAGGGAGGAGGAAGCGAGCGTGCCCAATAATGGTGGCAAGTTACCTGCAACAGTGCTAACCACATACTATTACCATCCCCACAGGGCCTGCCCAATATGGCAGGGGTCAGAGGGGCCTTGTGTCTTGTGGCTGGTAAACAGATCAGGCCTTCCTACGGCTCCCTATCCTGACAGCACACAGAGGCCAGGGACGTCCTAGTGGCCAGGCGGGCCCACCAGGCACCTTCACCTCCCTGCACTTTGCCCTGTGGCCCAGAGGTGCTGGGTTTGCACAGATCTGCAAGTTCTTGGTGACAGCGCAGCCCCCCTGCCACTTGGGACTCAGCCCACTTGGGACTCAGCGGAGGCTCCCCACACTCACTGGGGCTGGAGGAAATTGGTCTCTGGGGACACTGAAGGCAGCTTCCTCTGTTCACTGGCTCCTTGGTAACCTTCATGACAGAGCCTGCTGCCAGCAACCAGCTCTCACCGGCCTCTCAGGTGGCACCGCCCCTCTCAGGTGTCAGCCCTCGCATCCCAAGTGTCACCAAGAGGACTCTCCTATGAGTGGTGGCAAGACTAAGTCATTATTGCAGCACGCTTGCCTTTCTGAGGTCTGATCTTGTTTCTTCTCCACCGATTGGCTTTCCTCTGCTCCAGTTGTAGTTAAATTCCAAGCTGGGATGACAGAGCTTCATGCACTTGGGACCCATTTGGTCTTAACACTTTCATGAGAGAAACCCACAGCCAGAAGCCTCACAAGCCTGTCCAGAGATTGCTTTTTCCTCCCAAGGTTTTCACCCACCTATTGCTCTGCAGCCGCCACTCTGGGGGGCTGGGAGTGAGGGTGGGGTGAGGAAGACACTTTTGCTCTGTCTTGTACCCTTTGGTCCCCAAACAAGCCCAGCACATGATTAAACTTGCTCTTTCCTGCTCAATAAGCTCATACATTTTTCAGGGGAAGAAATATACAGAGGAGACACGGCCCTCCTATGCTGAAATTAGACCCCGAAAAATAGGTTACCTGACAATTACTTTCTTCTAAGTAGAGCATGATCTAGTGGCTGTAGCAGTGGCTGGGCTGCTGCCTCATACTCTCAACTTACTGCCTCTTAACCTCTCTCAGTCTCTCAGCTTCAAGTCTGGGATAATAATTCTTGCCACCTCCCTGTCTCGGTGGGCTGGAGGAAGGCGTAATGAATCAGCATCTGAAGCACTCTGAAGAGCCCCCGGTTCAGGACACGGTGTAAGTACACAGTCTCACCAGCCACCTCTTGAATCTACATCTCACTGATTTATTTACTTCCCGAGAAAGAGACAACAATCATCATATTTACACTTCAAGCGGCAGCTCCCTGCGTTTTCCCCACCTCGCCCCTCCCATCAAGCCTGCTGAGGAGGCTTCATGAAAGACCCGCCTTCCCTGGGGAAGAGACATACCATCTCTTCCAGCTTCTCTCTTGCCTTACGGACCCCAACTTTCTCCCCACCCAAAATCACAAGTTGTCCCCACAAAACATGCCACCATCCCACTGTAAACGCCAGGCCACAGCCTCTCCACGGGAGGATGAGGAAATGGATTCCACAGGAAAAAAAAAGGAGGCCTTCTTTGAAGTCAAATGCTGCCAGTAATTAAGAAGCAAAGCAGAAGTGTATGAAAGGTAAATGAATGTTGTTTAAATGTTGCTTCATTTAAAGTATATCCTGGTGCTCGAGTTCCTTGTTATCACACCGGCCAGTCAGGCACAGACTGGTGGCAATTAGGCTGCAAGAGATAGGGACAGGGACACAGGGATGGCCCACCCTGCTGAGGGCTGAGGGGGAGGGGTCAGCACACGTCTTTCAGCCTCTACTGTTGAGGGTAGCTTTTGATTTTTTTCCCTCTCTTTCTTTCCTTACTTTTGACAGCCCCCCCGTCATTTTCAGCTGCATTCAGTCCTTGGTGCTTTCATACAGGCAAAAAATAAAATTAAAAGAACAAGAGAAGGCAGCAAGAAAGAGCTTTGAAAGGGTCTTATTAGTTCTGAGAATGTAGAGAGAAGGCTGCTGCGCCTCAGACACCGGGGCCTAGTGGGGAGAATCGGAAATGTCCAGAAGATTTGACTTTCTGCAGCAACAGGAACTCCATGGGTACCAGCCATCAAGAGGTGGGATGAATGGACTCCCCAGAAGGCATGCGAGGGCCTGCCACCAGAGGTCCACTCAAGAATGATGGCTCTATTTCCATACCAATCTGGGACTGCACAGAGAAGTGACCTGTCTATTTGGAAAGCTGGACCATCTAACATAGCTCAGAGAGCCACATGCATCAAGTAATTCTGATATTCTAGCAGAAGAAAGCATGGGGCTGGGTCAGGAAGAAGGTGTGCTGTGGTATGAATGGTTTGTGTCAACTGCTTTGATGTCCTGGTCCGCAGAGAGTTGTTCTATTAACTCAAAGGTTGTGCTTCTCTGGTGGTTTGAATCCCTAATGGCTATGTGGAGAAAGATGGGCAACTTCTTCACATGCAATTTACAGCCTTGGAAAACCCCTTGGAGGGTCAGCCAGTTCTGATTCCAAGACAATTAATTGAGTTGCTAACTGATACAGGCCATGGTTTTTGCAATCACTTGTTATGCATCAGAGAGTTGGACAATGACTAGGGAGGATAGAAGGAGAATTGACGCCTTTGAGCTGTGGTGCTGGAGAAGAGTATTGAATGTACCATGGACTGCCAAGAAAACAAACAGATTCGTACAGAGGATTAAACCAGGCTGCTCCTTGGAGGCAAGGATTCTGAGGCTTCGTCTGACATACTTTGGACATGTTGTAAGGAGAGACAGGTCTTTGGAGAGGGACATTATGCTGGGTAGAGTAGAGGGACAGCGCAGGAGGGGAAGACCCTCTATGAGGTGGATTGATTCAGTGACTGGGGTAATAGGGATGGGTGTGTCAGAGGCAATGAGATTGGCACAGGATAGAGCACGGTTTAGGGCTGTTGTACATGGGGTCGCTATGAGTCGCAAATGACTCGACGGCACATAACAGCAACAACAACAAAACCTAAAAGTTGGCATTTGGAACCCACCCAGCAATGCTATGGAAGAAAAACTCTGTCTGCTTCCATAGATGGAGAAAAGATTGAGGTTGTCAATAATTTTATTTTACTTGCATCAACAATCAACAGCCATAGTAGTAAAAGTCAAGAAATCAAAAGATGTGTTACATTGGGGAAATCTGCTGTCAAGGACCTTGCCAAAGTTCTAAAGAGCAAGGATGCCAGATTGAAGACTAAGGTGCACCTGATCCAAGCCATTGTCTTTTTCACTTGCTACCTATGCATCTGAAAGTGAAATAATGACTAAGGAAGATCAAAGAAGAATTGATGCCTTTGAATTGTGAGGTTGGATAAGCGTACTGACTATTCCATGGATTGTTAAAAGAATAAAGAACAGCAAGGTTGTACTTCTTGAAGGGAGTACAACCAGAGTTCTCCATAGAGACAAGGATGGTAAAACTTCATCTCACTTACTTTGGGTAGGTCGTTAGGAGGGGGCAGTCTTTGGAGAGGGACATCATTTTGGGAAGGTGCAGAGTCAGCAAAAGAGAAAAAGATCTTCAGTGAGATGTATGGACACAGGGACTGTAACAACAGCATATTAGAGATGTCAAGGATGGTACAGGATTAGAGTAAGGTTCCGATCTGTTGTTCATAGGATCGCTATGACTCGAAATTGATTCAAGGGCACCTACAAAAAGACCAACACCTGCTGCATTGAGATTACAGCTAAGAAACCCCCAGAGAGCACATTTCTACTCTGTAACGAGGCAAGGATACTGAGGCTCCGTCTGACATACTTTGGACATGTTGTGAGGAGAGACTGGTCCTTAGAGAGGGACATCATGCTTGGGAGGGTGGAGGGACGGCGCAGGAGAGGAAGGCCCTCTATGAGGTGGATTGATTCAGTGACTGGGGTAATTGGGATGGGAGTGTCAGAGACAGTGCGATTGGCACAGGACAGAGCAGAGTTAAGGGGCTGTTGTGCACAGGGCCGCTATGTGTCACAAGCCACTCGATGGCACATAACAACAACAACAATGTGAATCAGGAGTGACTCAGTGGCAATTAACAGGGTGGGGAGGGCGGCGGATGGGACAGAGTAATCAGCTCCTTGCCCGTCCACGGTGGCCTGCCTCTAGATCTCTTGAAGTCTCATTTTTTTCCCCCATTCCTGGAAATCATTCCTGCCTCATGCTTGTCTACAAAGATATGTCACTGCTGGGCCTTCCAGCTTATGTCCACCAGTGCTTTCAAGATGAAACCCCCAAACTCATTAACTAAAAACTTTGCTGAAGGAACCGTGCACGCTGAGGTGTAGAGCGTGGTGCCAACTGTCTCATTAAAGTGTCTTTCAACGGGAGAGTTCCTTGCCAGTAACAATGGGCACTTGGCCACTGCCAGTCATAAGATGCTGAAGAAAGGAAAGGAAAACAGCTGTGTCCAGATCAAAACAGATTAGATTTATGCTTGGCCCACTGCGGCTGAAAGCTGGTTTATTGCATGGTTGGTGTCACTTTTTCTTAAAGTGATTTTCCAAGACATTTTTTCTGTGGGTGATGCATCCTTTTTCTTGGCACAGAACACAGGCCTTGTGCTTTGTGCTGATGGCGGGTGTTCCTTTGGGCTGGGACTCAGATGTCATTGCATAATCAGACCCCAGTCACTAAGAATACAATTCCATGTTACCTGACGACGAAGAAAAAACAAAAGGTAGAAAACAGGATGGACTTAGGGATAGAGACAAGCAAGCATTGGGTTGGGCCATGAGGACCCAAGCAGAATAGCCCAGAAGTGACACATCCCAGTTGTCACAACATAATGAGCAGACCTGTGCTTCCCCTTATTGGCCTTCTAGTTAAAGAGCATGAGAGAATTCAAGAAGGCAGAAAGACAACCAAAGCTATGTGGAGAACTGCTCCTAATATTCCTCCACTATTCATTTACCTCCCTTTAGAGCCTGTCTGCCTGCCAAAGGAAATTTCCCAGCAACCTTTAGGGCTCCAGAACTCCCTGGTAACATACTCATCTGCTAACAGAAAGGTTGGAGGCTTGAGTCCACCCAGAGGTGCCTTAGAAAAATGGCTTTGTAATCTACTTCTGAAAAGTTAGCCATAGAAGTCCTATGGAGCAAAACTCTGACACATATCAAGGCACCCTTAGTCGGAATTCACACAACAGCAACTTGGGGCACCTGTGTTTCTGACTCTAATAAAATCACAAGTACACAAGCCTTTCTTCAATGCCAAGATGTAACTTTCAAAATGGTTTCTGTATTTGAGAATGTTCCTCAGCCCAGGGTTCCTTCTCTCTGAGGTAGTTCCCATGTTGGCGGACAACAAGGGGCCAGCTTCCCCACAAAGCATCTCAGGGGAGGAAGGGAACCAAGAAAGAAGTGTTGAGCCAAACACTGATGGTGAAGCTTGTCCTGCAGGTGCCCCAAGAACTCTGAATTTGAAGGGCCAAGCTCAGGACTCCTGTCCTCCACCTACTGCCGTGGAGTCAACTCTGACTCATTGTGCCTCCCCCGCGGCTTTGCAAGGCTGTAAGTCTTTACAAGACACACTGCTCCTCTTTCTCCCTTAGAACTGCTCTGGATGGCCTAGCAGCACAACATTGAGTTCCTTCCCTTAGGCCTTTGCTTTACAAATGCTTACTTACGGTTTCCTGGGGATTGTTGTTGTTGTGGACCATAGAGTAAGAACTCACCCTCAGCTGACCCTCCTGCAGGTTTTCAGACACAGTTAATCACACAGGAGAAGACTGCCCATCCTTCTTCTGTGGAGCACCTGATGGCCTCAAACCATGTACCTCAGGATTGCAGTGCAGCTTCTTACCACTAGGCCAGAGCTAGAAGCTCATTATATTCTTAAGTATAAAAATAAAAACCAAAAACCCATTAGTCCTCTAGTGGATTCCAACTCATGGAGACCCCATGCTGTCCAAGTACAACTGTGCTCCATAGGACTTTTAATGGATGTGATCTTTCAGAACGAGGTATTTTTTCCAAGGTATCTCTGGGTGGATTAAAATTGTCGATTTTTAGTTTGTTGTTGTTGTTCGGTGCCATCAAGTTGAGCACAATTTATAGTGACCCTAGAAACAAAAGATCTGAATGCTGTTCTATTCTGTGCCATCCTCACGCTTCCTGGCACACAAAAGCCTATTGCAGCAGTTACCACGTCAGTCCACCTGGTTGAGGGTCTTCCTCTTCCTCGCTGACCCTCCACCCTTCCCAGCAACATGTCTTTCTCCAAGGACTAGCACCTCCTAGCAACATGTCCAAATTAGGTGAGGTGAAGCCTCATCATTCTTGCCTACAAAGAGCACTCTGACTGTACCCTCCCTAAGATATATCTGTTTGTTCTCTTAGCCATCCACGGGATGTTCAGTGTTCTTCTCCAGCACCACAGATCAAAGGCATAGTTCTTTTTCTGTCATTCTTATTCATTGTTTAGCTTTCAGCAGCATAGCAAGTAATAAGAAAGACCATGGCTTGAATCAGATGAACCTTAGTTTTCAAACTGACATCACTACTCCTCAATAATTTGGCGAGGTCTCTATCTGCAGATTTTCCCAGTGCAATGTGTCTCCTTATTTCCTGACTGCTGGCACCAAGGATGTTAACTGTGGATCCAACCAAGATGAAGCTGTTGAAGAGTTTCAATCTCCTGTCCATCCATCATGGCACCGCCTATCGGTCCAGTGGTAAGAATCTTTGTTTTCCTGGCATTGAGATACAATCCATACTGAAAGGTGCATTCCTTCATCTTCTGCAACAAGTGCTTCAAGTTCTCCTCACTTTCAGCAAGCAAGGTTGTGTCATCTGCATAACACAGGTTATTGATGAGTCTCCCTCCAATTCTGGTGCTACACTCCTCTTCATAGAGTCCAGCTTCTCGGATAATTTGCTCTGAACAGGTATGGATAGAGGATACAACCCTGGTACACTCCCTTCCCAATTCCAAACCATGCAGTGCTCCCTTACTCTATTCACACAGCGTTACCTATTTGTGCCACCCATGGACTTCATTATATATTAAAGTGACCTATTATGTTGTTGATCAGCTCTGATGATAAGAAAACACTTCTTTATGTAAAAAAACTTAACAGAGGCAGCTACTGACCTCCACTAACTTCACAAGGGGGAAGAATCCCCAACAACATAAAGACAATTTCTATAAGACATACCCCATACACCTCACCTTCTTTTAATAATTCTATGAGCAACTGTTCCTCTGACTATTCAATACTTCTAGGCTTGCTGATTTGTTGCAATGTCCACACAGAACTCACAAGCAATACTCACAATGATGAGGTTTATTAGGGAGGTAACACTACAGTTTAGGTATAGAACACTAAGGATACAGTTTCAGTCAGGGTTGCTTCTTTCTAGGCATGCTTGCAGGCAGTCTGTTCTCTGACCCTTGGACTCCTGGCTGCTCACATAAGTGTTAAAAATCTCTCTTATCTCTGCCAAATGTATGCTATACCCATTCTGCCCGTGAGACTAGCCCTAAAGGCTCTTGACTCTAGCTCTTCGATAGACAGACCAGCTCCCTTTGGAAGGTGCCCCAAAGCACCATTTTGCCAACAATTACTTCCTCAACTGGCAGCCCACCAGTCTCTGTCGCATAGCTGTCTCTAGTTCTCCACCTCTGCCACCTCTTGTTCTGGCTGTCTTTTTGGTACCACAGCTCTCTTTTGGTTCATGCAGAGAAGTTATGTCCAAAGGACACAAGGCATTCTCTGGTTCTTTCTCAGGTAGTGAGATCCCTGTTTCCTGTCTCTGAAGCAGCTAAATTTAAGCCTGGTGGGATGCTAAACTGACCAATGCACACATTATTAGCATTCTATACACTTTATTTGCATAGTCTCACCCAAAAGGGAAGGAGCTCTGGCAGAGCAGTCCACAGGGAGTTACACTGCTAACTGAAAGTCATGCCTCTCTAGTGGTTTGAATCTACCAGTGGCTCTTGGGAGAATCACACTGGTCAATCTCCAGTGTGATTTACAGCTTTGGAAACCCAATGGAAAGTCAGCTCCAAAATTGATGGAATGAGTGAGTCAGTGACCAAAAAGTACCCTTTATTTTATTTACATTATGAATAAGTACTCACTGATATTTGGCCGGCCAAAAGCACCTTCCATTTGTGTGGTCCTAACCAGTCAAATTACAAACAGCTACAAAGACAATGGCTACAGAGTCATAGTAAGTAATCCACTACAACACAATTGTTATGTGCCGTCAAGTGGAACCATCTCGAAGCTCAACTTCCCGCAGGTAATAGCGTGAGAGGAGATTATGCATCATTCTCCTTCAGAGAAGCTGATGGATTTGAACCATGCACTTTAAGCTTGGTAGTGCAACTTCTTTCTTACCACCAACTTCTAAGCCACCAGAGCTTCCTTATAATACAATCAGTTAAAAATTAGCCGGTTTGTAACATCTTCCACTCTCAGCTCAGATTTGCCTTCAGGTTGGATCTCTGTGCATGAAGATCTCCACCAGGCGCTCAGTGCTGTTCAGCTGAAGGCACGAAAATGCCCCATCTCCAGGGCACAGGGCACTGGACTTAACAGGTATGTCTTTCACAATAGGCTCGAAGGCATGTTTTATAGTCATTGTGCTTCAGTGCAAGATGTGGGATTTGAACTGAGATCTATTTGATCACTCCAATCAAACAAATCTACTGCTGCTGAGTTGACTGGAACTCAGAGTGACCCTGAAGGACAGATCTAGCTAGAAACAGACAGCCTTGTCTTTCTCCTATAGAATGTGGTGGATTTAAACAGCTGACTTCATCTTTAGCTCACCATCTAGTGCTTGACCCACTGTGCCACCAAAGCTCCTAGTTATCTGGCTACAAAGCCCTACAATATTCTCCTACTTCATGCTGCCCAGGGAAGCTCCAGAGGCTTAGTGGTAAGGAATTGTATCGGCAATCCAAGGGTAGGGGTTCAAAACCGCCAGTTACACCATGAGAGAAAAATGGGCAATCTCCTGTATGATTTACGGCCTCTGAAAACTTGCTGGAGGTTCTGCTAGGTCAGTTATGAGCTGGTTCCAATTGGATGGCACACAACAACAACAACAATCGGGCTGCCCTAGTAATGTGCAAAGGAAGAGGCATGGAAATCCGCTTTCTGTGCCTGGGGCTGGGAAGTGGAGGAAGGATGAACGGCCTCAAAGGAAGGGTGAGAATGAAGCAGAAGCTCCATTCCACATCTAAACCAAGCAATAATGTTTTATTTCCATTTCCCCAAACATGTAGTTCAGTTACACACAGTTAAAATAAAAATAAAAAGAGAAAATCACAACTGGTTTTCAAGAAATGTCAAGTGTTACATTTCAGCAGACGTGTACAGAACAATCAAAATGCTGCACATCCCAAACAGATGCAAATCTTCACCAAAGGCTCTTCCAGACACATCACCAAGGTTTGAAAAGAGCAGCTCATGTTTTCAGCCCAATTGCTTTTCGAGTGTAAACTCCATACCTCTAAAGTCTTGTTCACCTAGTTGAAGAATACACAATAATCGTTATCCCTTGCATACTTATGAAGACATGGTGGTGGCTCTGGGGTGGAATTCTCACTTTCTGTGCAGGAGAACTGGAATTAGATTCTCTGTTCATATTTTTTACGTGCAGCCGCTAGGCATTTGTTAGTGTTGGTTTCAATATTGTCACAGTGCTGGACAGGGTGAGGGTTGGTTTTTTTTTTTAAATTTGGCATAACAAATTTATTTTTTAAAGGCATATTGTTGTTGTTGTTATGTGCCATCGAGTCGCATGCGACTCATAGCGACGCTATGTACAAGAGCCCTAAATGCCATTTTATCCTATGCCAACCTCGCCGTCTCAAACACACTCATTCCCACCACTCCACTCACAGAATCGATCCATCTCATCGAGGGTCTTCCTCTCTTGCGCAGTCCCTCCACTCTCCCAAACATGATGTCCCTCTCCAAGGACCAGTCCCTCCTTGCAACATGCCCAGAGTATGTCAGACGAAGCTTCAGAATCCTTGACTCCGAGGAGCATTCTGGCTTTACCCTCTCCAGGACAAACCTGTTTGTTCTCCTAGTAGTCCATGGTATATTCAACACTCTCCTCCAGTACCACAGCTCAAAGGCATCAATTCTCTTTCTATCATCCCTAGTCACTGTCCAACTCTCCGATGCATAGCACGTAATTGCAAAGACTATAGCCTGGATCAGGCGCACCTTAGTCTCTAGCCTGATGTCATTGCTCTTCAGTACTCTTGAGAGGTCCCTCACAGTTGACTTTTCCAATGCAATTCATCTCTTGATTTCCTGGCTGCTACCACCAAGAGTGTTGACTGTGGAAACAAGCAAACTAAAACTGTCCAGGAGGGAGTATGGCCATTCAAGATCCTACCAAAGAGCTGAAAGTGAGAGGAAGGACGAGAGAGAGAGAGAGAGAGAGAGAGAGAAGCATGACAAGAGCCAGGGACAGTGATATGAGCAAGAACAGCCAGGCTCCTCCAAGGAGCTGCCACCAGGAGTGTTTTGTAAGCAAGTGTTCTCACTTGTAAAACCTTTTCCTCAGGACCACAAGTGTACCCTCAGCTATGACAACATCAGTTCCAGAGAGCTCTGGAGGGCTGGCGGCATCCCATGCCCTCTGGTGTGCCTGTGGCCAGAACAGAATGTAAATGCAGGCGTGCCTCTGAGGTCCTGTTGCCTAATGAATTAAGGTTAACAGCTAAACAGTGAAAGAAAAAGGGCATTGAACTTGACTTGGCTACTACTTTACTTCTAAGTAAACACTTTAGGGATTGACTTACTGGGTCATCAAATAACAGTAGTGCTGCTCAATGACAAAGTGACACAGCCATAGGTCTTTGAAATACATGAGTGAGCCCATCCTGACTTGGGAGGGTCAGATTGGCATCTTACTCATGCAAACCCCCTAAGACACAGAAAAGCTTAACAGTCACACTTCAGAAAATTTTATGGGCTTAATGACTCCTATCCAGAGGGTGCTGACTCCTGGAGTATTGCTCCCTGGAGGTTGGCCCACTTCCCCATGGCTTAGAAGGGCCTCCCTGCACAGCCATTCCTTGCAGTCAACATTTCTATTTTGGGGGACCACTGTGCTCCAGCACACAGAGAAAGAAAGAGTTGAGATTTACATGGTCAAATTTTTTTTTGTTACAGTAACGAAAGCCTTGAAATGATCACAAAAGAGAATATACCTCCTAAAAAGAGCCGAGCAAATTATTATAGCAAGCGAGTCCTAAAAGGAATTTTCAAGTAAAAATATGGCTCATGTGAAGTTGTTATGGCAACTGACATTTAAAAGTAACTGGATTTGGGCAAGTTTCTTCCTCCACCCTCCCTGCAAAGTCTTGCAAGAACTTCATGCTAAAATTATGCTTTAATTTTAATTAGCCAAATAGGTCATAAATATAGCTTATCCCCAAATCCTTACAATTCCTGCCCTGCAAGCAGCTGATCTACTAATGAGAAAATATTTCTACAAAACCTACTTACCATTAAAAAATCCTATCCGATATTTTTCTAATATAATTTATCAATTTAAACACATTGCATAATGTGATATTCTGTAGCATTCCATTAAAATGATAAATAGCAGTGAAGGGAGGGTGGGGTGGGGGGAACCACACAAGAGATTAAACATATTGCAAGAGAGCGATGTAACTGTATTTAAATAACGCAAGCCATTGCTAAGGGAAACTCACTGTTCCTGTCCTCGCACATAGTCTAAACTCAGCCACAGATCCTTGACTGTAAGGGTATTAATAGGACAGAAGAAGGGGGGCAATAAGAAATGACAGGCAACTTCAGAAGAAATAAAATTTCTATTAGGCTTTGTTATAAGATTACATCAAAGCAGCTCATATGTTTTAATCTGGGGAGAGGAAAACTTGACTACTTGGGGTTTGTGCCTAAGGGCTGCCTCTGTGTACTGAACCAGACAGTTTGCATAATGAACAATTTTCATTCAATCAGGATCTCAGCATAGATAGCGCCCACTCAAGAGGTCCCAGGCACAGGCTGTGGGTTTTCATTCTCCCAGCTCCACCTGCTGGAGAAAGAGCACATTCAACAGGAAGGAACGGATGCAGGCTATCTTCTTCAAGTCACCCTTCCAAATTTAGGCACCAACAGCGAGGAACTCAAAACTCCTCACCCCTGGATGGAGGTGAGAGATGAGAGGGAGGTTGTCAATAACTGCATTTTACTTGGATCCACAATCAACACCCATGGCAGCAGAAGTCAACAAATCAGTGCTCCATTGGGAAAATCTGCTGTCAAGGACCTCTCCAAAGTGAAGAGCAACAATGTCAGTTTAAAGACTAAGCTGTCTGCACTGCAATCCCAGAGGTACATGGTTCGAATCCACCAGATGCTCTGCTGGAGAAGGAGGGGCAATTTCTTCCCGTACCAGTCAGATCTGATTTGATGGTACACAAACAATAATAAAATATTTAAAAAAAAAAGACTAAGCTGTGCCTGATGAAAGCCAAGATGTCTTCAATTGCTTCCTATGCATGTGAAAGTTAGACAATGAATAAGGATGGCAGAAGAACTGATGCTTTTTCATTATGGTATTGGAGAAGAGTGCTGAAGATCTCACAGACTTTCAAAAGAACGGATTAAGTCTGTTCTTGGCGGAAGTGCAACCAGGGTACAGTTTAAGGGGCAATGCTGGTAAGATGAAATTTGGTCTCACATGATTTGGGCATGTTGTCAGGAGAGGTTAATTCTTGGAATAAGATATGTTGGGAAAGGGGGAGGGTCAGAGAAAGACCCTCAACAAGATGGATTAAACAGTGACTGTACCAGTGGGGTTGATCATGTGGGAGATCATGAGGATGGCTCAAGACAGGGCAAAGTTCAGATTATGAGGATGGCTCAAGAGAGGCCATGGTTCAGGACGTGTACGTCATCCAACAGTACTATCTTGAATGACTTCTGTGGGAGGCAGCAAACGATTTACCATTGGCTGCTTATAAAATTGACAGTCGTTCAAACCCAAACAGAAGCACCATGGAAGAAAGGCCTGGCAATCTGTTACCATAAAGACTCACTCAAATTCATGGCCAGCGAATCAGAATGGACTCACAGGTGATCTTCCAGCAGGTTTTCAAAAGCTATAAATTGCATAGGGGGGCATTGCCCATCTTCCCCCCCCCCAGCTGTTCTGAAGAACCACTAGAGAGATGCATACTTTGGGGTAGGAGGGAAACTGCCTCCAGACGAGGCCACTAGAGCGCCAGAGAACCTTCCATAGAGACTCAATGCTTTTGCCATTGAACTGGATGGAATTAACTCATGGCTAATCCACTCTTGCTGTTGGGCGCCAGCAGATCTAGTAAGACTCATAGTGATCTTAACTAGTGAATGGAAATTGCTAAGGAGGAGAGTGTCTTTTTCATGCAGAGTAGCTGGTAGGTTCGAACCGCTTGTCTTTGGGTTGGTAGCCAACTACATACCCACTAGACCGCTAGAGTGTCCATAGAAAATACAAACAGGACAAGCCTATGAATTCAGTTCTACACAGTAACACAAGGGGTCGCCAAGAGTTGGCATCGTCTCCATGGCAACAAGGTTGCCTGTTTTCTTCAGAGGGTTGCTCAGGGAAAACTTTTGCCCTTTCCACTTTCCGCTTAATTAGATATTTTAGCAATGGCTGTGAGCACCCTGACCCAAACACGGGGAGATTGAAGTTGCCGGGCCAGTTTGCTCTGAGCGACTGGTGGACAAGGTCACCGTTTTAAAACATCAAATACAGTTTCTGGCTAATCATCTATCAAGTTTCCCAGTTCCCTGGGTCTCCATAAAATTAAAAGAAGGGAAAAAAAAAATCTGTCCAAATGGAATTGCATTTTCATGCACAATGGAAAACTTAAAAGCTGAACAAATCGTTTTGAAAAACTGGCACCAGAGCCGGGGGCTTGGAGGAGGGAAAGTCCTGGGCGAGGCGGCTGCGCCAGGACCCCGGGCTGCGGCCTAATCCCCCTTGATCCGAGGCTTTAGCGCGGCTGCTGCCGGGCGCGCGGCGCTCTCGGCTGAAGCTGCAGAACCGACATGCTCCACCCGGCTCCATCCCGCGTGCGCGCCCGGGCGGCTCCCCGGGGGCAGGCCGCGCCGGAGCGGGAGGGCCATCAAGCCGTGCGAAACTGTTTTCGAAAACCTGGGATGATCATTTAAATGTTTAAAATATGCACATGGTAATTCAAAACTAATTACCCTGAGCATATTTGAAACATTTATGCCACCATCGCTGGATCCTGCCTACTGACGGAGCGCCACGGTGCACTCTGCTGTTGCTATAAACTGCTTCAGCGATTTTAACTTGCAGGCTAAATCAGGCTCGGGCCGGCTCTGCCTCCGCCCCTGGTGGCGGGGAGACCCTGCCCCTGACTTCCAGGAGCTCTCCGTTTCCCAGGAGAGCCATTCATCATGGTTGTGTAGCTGTGAGGCTGCAGAATCATTGCTGTTCATAATTGTCATTTCCATTATTTCATTTAGGTTGAAAAGACCTCCCTCCTCACCTATTCTGGCTCTCTTGGTTCCTCCCCCAATCCCTCTTCCCTTGTCTCAGCGGGTGGTCCTTTTTCTATTTCTTTCAATCTCCCTGAAAAGTTGCCTCATCCAGGGGTGAATATGGGAGTGAATATAGGGCAATTGCAGAAAAGCAAAGGGGCTGTGAGGTGTCCACAAGCACCAGCCATCTTGAGCAGCAGGGCTGAAGGCGGCCAATCTGTGTGGTTGGGTGTACGGGCGGTGTGTGTGGTGGGTATGTGTGAGGCGTCAGCATGCACTTGTGCACGTGTGCCCTTGGCTCTGAGCACACACAGGTGCGCATACACACTATACACCACACATGCACACAGCTGCGTCCCACATCCGTACAGACACACGCTGCCTGACTCGCAGAGCAAACCCTACTTCCTGGCTGTCCTAATTAGACCTAGGCAGGTCCTGAAGCAAATTCATTTCCCCACTTTCCAGAATAAAATGAGCTCTCTTCCTCTGGGGGCCCTAAACCAGCATGCTAGAAGCTGAGCCACTGAGAAGGGCAATGGCTGTGGCCAAAATCACTTTCACTTCCCAAGTCCACCCAAGGGGACTGACTTCAGGCTGGGGAGCTGAGACTGGGAGGGGCTCAAACCTGGAGTTCAGAAATTAGCACTGGCTTAGAAAAGTGCTTCTGATGCAGACACATCATGGTGGGCTCCTCTAGAGGGCTCTGTAGATGCCAGTGGCGGGTTCTAGGCGTTTAGGAATACAAAACTAGGTTAGCTTCCCACAGCCAGCTCAAGTTTGACGGAGTGATATTACCGGCTTTAACTAGAGCCATTAAGAGACTCTTCATTATCCCCACACCACCACCACCAAAGTTATCGCCTGAGCCATGCTGCAAGAGAGAATTTTCATTCCATCAACAAGAGAGGGAGCCAGTCTATCTTTGTCCAAAGAAAATGAGCAGCCCAGCATGGAGCTTGTGAGGAATTGAGTGTACAACACTCCAATAACATCCCCTGCAGGATTTCCTCAGCTATTTAGTTGGCTGCACAGCGGCAGGCTGCACTGGAGCAATCTTCCTGTTTACCTGGCTTTCAACACCATCAGCTCCTGGAGCAGCTGAAAGGTCAATTAAAGACAAAGGATCCTCACTGGAGACCCGCATCCCAAAAAGACTTAAGAATTAAGCTCAAGAAAATCAACGTCCCCTCAGGCTCTTCTGATGTTCCACAATCTCATTTCTTATTTCTTAGAGACCCTCCACTCGGGCAAAGCCGACTTCCTCAGTATCCCCTGCCCCTGGCTTACCCTCTCCTCTTTCTGGGCCTACACTCTGTGTAGCTCCCTCCTGACTCGAACGTCTCCTTCTGCCAATGCATTTGTCTCTCTCCTTGGCAACTGAAGCTCAGAACTTTCATAACCGCCTGCATTAGACTCTGCTCCCACCTCCCCTTAAACCTCCCCAGACACACACTCGACATATTACTTCACATGTTTATAAAACGTCTCCATTTGGTGGAGCCTTCTCACGGATTAAAATTCCAAGAGAAGCCTTGCACTTCTTTTGCATTTCTTCTGGCATCTCTAACACATTCCAATCACTCACTTTATCCAGTCATCTATGGACTGACCTAATAGTTTTATAGGGGTGTTAGAGCTGCCTAAAATGACCCAGCACAACCTCCCTATACGCTGAGCCAAACCTGCACCCCCTCCATTCAGCTGTTCCTGGCATCCTATAACTTGCCCCAAGCCAGATTTATTGCTCCCGCTGTAAAGTGTATCTTCTCTAAGCCTCACTTAAAAGCTACCAGTTGGCAGAAGATCAAGTTGGAAATGCAGGGTAGCAGGTGATAGCGAGGGTTAGGAGGGGGTGGGGCGGGTGGGGCGGAGCAAATAATTGAAGCTCAGAGGAGAACTACCAGCTCAATATTTAACCTAACTGGTAATTTGCTGTGACAATTATGCCACGAACAGAGCACTGCTACTATGCAAGAACGTCGCTCTCTAATTAAGAGGGCTCTGCTTTTGCTAGTCACCCGCGCTTTAATAACACACACAAAATGAGACTTGGCTCCGGGAGCTAAAGGTTCTATTAGGAGGCATGTGCAGAAGACACTGGCAGCGTGTGCACATGGTCTGCGAGGGATGCTGCTGGGTAAGCCCACCTAAAACCTTCAATTCGCCCTCAGATGGAAAAGGGGAGAGATCCACTCTGGCCCTTCAGACCCGAGACCCATTTGACTGACAGGCATCCTTCCTGAAAGCCACTGCGTGCCACTACTGCAAATCAACCCGCTTCCACAGCCTGCTGCCAGCCACGAGGCATGGTGTGGGTCTGCTCCTTAAGAGAGTAACTTTAATAAGGAGGTTTGTGAAAAGAAAAGGACACATAAATAAACCCTTAAGAGTAAGAGAGCAAGACAGAAAACAGGAACACACCCCTCCCCACCCACTGCTGGATGAGAAGACGCCAGGATGCTACAGAAGGATAATATTAAAATCATAGCTGTAAAGAAGAATGCTGCCATCTTCTAAATTGACTGCTGGATTCGTGAAACGTGGCTAAACAAGACAAACAGTTTTTTGCTTAATTAGTGGCTCCTTTATGGAAGGTTTGCTGCCTGGAGAGAACCCATTAGAGGAGGAGAGCTCATTTATAGTGATGCACCTTATAAAGCGGCTGGAGTTTTAAACACATAGTGGAGCCGGAAATTGGTGGTTGGTGGTGGTGGGAGTTAGGGTGCGATGGAGGTAAAGCAGCTTCTGCAGAAGACCAGCTTTGTATTACAAGCTGAAATACTGAGGAGATCAGCTTTCCCTGCAAACAGAAGCCTCTAAAATTTTAGGCCAATAGAAATGACCTCTGTACCATGGCTGACTGAAGATATAAATAAACTTGAACATGAGCAGCAGTGTCAACGGTGAGAGGAGAGAGATGAGAGTCCAATTGGGGCTTATTTTTAAAGAGTCCTGGTTGTCCTGACTCCATTCCATGAGCACAAAGCCGCTGCACCCTGCAGCGCTCGCTCCTATTTCCCAGGCGCCAGCCCCTAGGTTACCTAACCAGCCAAAGGAAGCTGCACCACACACAAGTTAAATATAGGCCGGGTTATCTGCATCTTACAAGCACTGAGAGTGTTATCTGAAGAAGCTGTCATTTTTAATGACAGCACAAACTTCCAATTACCGGCTGGGTAATACACTGGGGAGTAGGGACGATTTTATAAGAATGGTCCCCAATTATGAAAAAGTTTACATGATGATTTTTGAACTGGATATAAATATTTCTCATGAGACAGGTGGGATCATATTTTTTTCCATGTGATCTGTTCAAGACTGAAAGGAAAAGATGGTTTTCTTGACAAGGATGCTGTTTGAGCTTGATCAGCAGCTATGAAGTAGGGGGTGTGAGGTGATAGTCATTATGAGGCTGGCAAAGTGGAAAGGCTGGGGTGGGGGGAAAGCCATGGTGGGTGCTTCAGGCTGAAATATCCCCAGAACTTCATTGGCAAGTGACAAATTCTGTAAAGAGTTAGGGGTTGGTGATAGAGAACACAAGTTAAGTTTGCCTCATATTAACCAGTTCAAGAATAGATTTCCCTCATATTAACCAGCTCAAGAACAGATATGAACACTAATGACCAAAGACCAGATGGGGGGTGGGATGACATCAAGGATATTATCCACAAAGAAAGCAAAAGGTCACTGCAAAGATGTGGGAGAAAGGAAAGACCAAGATGGATCTCAGAAGGGACTCTGAAACTTCCACATGAATGCAGAGAGATCAAAACATAGTGTAGGAATGCTGAGGTGTGAGAGAAGAACAGACGATTTCAAAGGGTACCTCAAGAAGACAAAGCAAAATAGTTTAATGAAATGGGCAAAAAGCTGGAGTTAGAAAACCAAATGGGAAGAACACACTTGGCATTTCGCAAAGTGAAAGAATTGAAGGACAAATTTGAGCCTCAAGTTGCAATGATGAAGGATTCTATGGGCAGAATCTTGAATGATGCAGGAAGCATCCAAAGAAGATGGAAGGAATACACAGAATCACTATACCAAGAAGAATTGGGTGACACTGAACCATGTCAGGATTAATAAAGGAAGAAGTTCAAGCATCTTTGTAGGTAATAACAAACAAACAAACAAACAAACAAAAACCCCACAAAAACCCAGCAACTCAGGAATTGATGGAATAGCAATTGAAATATTTCAACAAACACATGCAACTCTGGATGCATTTACTAGTCTATGCCAAGAAATTTAGAAGGAAGTTGCCTGGCCAACTGACTGTTCCCATTTCCAAAAGAGGTGATCCAACAGAACGTGGAAATTATCAAACAATATCATTAAAACCACATGCAAGGGATATAATTGCTGATGTCAGATGGATCTTGACTGAAAACATTTGGCAATGCGAATCATAATAGATCATGGCTAGCATTGGGAAGAGTAGGAATTCCAGAACACTTAATTCCAAATACCTAAGGTCTCATGTGAAACCTAAACCTAGACCAAGAAGCAGTTTTTTTAATAGAACAAGAGAACACGGCATAGTGTAAAAAAGGTGTGCTTCAGGGTTGTATCCTTTGTTCATACCTACTCGGTATTTATGCTGAGCAAATGATTTGAGAAGCTGGGCTGTATGCAGAAGAATTTAGCATGAGGATTGGTAGAAGACTCCAATGACCTGTGTTCTTCGAGTGAAACAGTCTTGCTCGCAGAAAGTGAAGAAGATTTGAAGCACTTACTAAAGAAGAACAAAGACTATAGATTACATCTCAACATCAAGAAAAGAAAAATCCTCACTACAAGACCAAGAGGCAACATCGTGAAAGATGGAGAAAAGATTTATCAATTATTTAATTTTGGTTGGATCCATAATCAACACCCATGGTAGCAGCAGTCAAGAAATCAAAAAAGATACATTGTATTGGAAAAACCCGCTGTCAAGGACTTCTCCAAAGTGCTAAAGATAAACAACGTCAGTTGAAAGACTAAGGTGTGTCTGATCCAAGCCACTGCATTTTCAATTGCTTTCTATGCTGTGAAAGTTGGACAATGAGGAAAAAAAGATGACAGAAGAACCAATGCCTTTGAATTGTGATATCGGAGAAGAGTACAGATCTCCTATGGACTACACTTCCTAAACAACATGCCTCCCTCCAGAAACCCTATGAACTTTGATAAATGTCCACAGTTGTAGAGGGGTTTCAGGTCTTTTGTTCATAGTATTGCTATGAATCGTGCTCGACTAAAAGGCAATCAACAACAACAACAACCAGAAGAATAAATAAGTCTTAGAGGAAGAACAACCAGGTTGCTCCTTAGAGGCAAGGATTGTGAAATTTGGTCTCATATATTTTGGGCATGTTGCCAGGAGGGGCTAGTCCTTGAATAAAGACATGATGCTGGGAAAGTTAGAGGGAAAAAAGACATTCAACAAGATGGATTGACACAGCGAGCAAAACAATGGCCTTGGGCATGTCAGAGATGGTGAGGCTAGCACTGGACAGGGCAAGCTTCAGGTCTGTTTACAGGATCACAGAGTCAAAGTCGACCTGACAGCATTTAACAACAACCCCCTATGTTCAGATTTTACACAGTCTCACTGCTATCCAGAGGAATCAGACTTAAAAGGACCCTTAGGTGGGTTTCCAAGGTTGGGAATTGTAATGGGAGGAGAGTGTTCATCTTTCTCCAGTGGAGTTGCTGGTGGGTTTGAATGCCTGGAGCACAACTCTGTAAGGACTACGCACACTGCCAGAGCTCTTTGTACACGAGGAACCCAGTTTGTTTTAGTACCTACTACTCATGCTTCCCTGAACACTGTGGCACTGATGCGTCAAATGCAGTAACGGTTACCCATGGTGGACAGTGTTTGGTAGTGCTCCCTGGTTAAAATAAGCTTGGAAGCAGGAGCGGCATCCACTCCCGTAAACAGCTTGCCTATAAACCTGGAGAAAGGATGAAAGTCACGCACGCAAGTGCCGAGGACTTTCGTTCATAGGGTCACTATAAGTTGCCTATGACTCAAGAGCACTCAATAATACACACGCTTCAATTCCCAAGAAAGGTGATCCAGTAGAATGTGGAAATTATCATTTAATATTGTGTGCAAGCAAGATATTGCTGAAGATCATACAAAACCAGCTAGAATAAAACAATGACAGGGAACTGCCAGTTCAGACTGGGTTTAGAAGATGCTATAGCACCAAAGATATCATTGCTGGTATCAGATGGATCTTGGCAGAAAGCAGAGAATATCAGAAGAATGTTGATTTATGCTTTATTGACTATGCAAAGGCATCTGACTGAGGATCATTGACTATGGCAAATACTAGGAAGACCAGGAATCCTCGAACACTTAATTGTGTTCATGTGAAACTTATCCCTAGACCAAGAGGTTATTGTCTGAACAGAGCAAAGGAACTCAACAGGGTTTAAAATCAGGAAAAGTATGCATCCTCTCGCCATGCCTATTCAATCTGGACGCTGAGCAAATCATTAGAGAAACTGAACTCTGTGCAGAAGAATGTGGCATCAGGATCAGAGAAGACTCATCAATAACCTGCGTTAATGAAGCTGATACAATCGTGCTTGCTGAAAGTGATGCCTTGTTGCAGAAGATCACAGCCTTCAATACGGGTTGCATCTCTCTATTTAAAAAAAAATTATCATCACTGGACCTGATAGGCAACATCATGATGTTGTTGTTGTTATTGTTATGTGCCATCGAGTCGTTTGCGACTCATAGCGACCCTATGTACAACAGCCCTAAACCCTGCTCTATCCTGTGCCAATCGCATTGCCTCTGACACACCCATCCCGATTACCCCAGTCACTGAATCAATCCACCTCATAGAGGGTCTTCCCCTCCTGCGCTGTCCCTCTACTCTACCCAGCATGATGTCCCTCTCCAAAGACCTGTCTCTCCTTGCAACATGTCCAAAGTATGTCAGATGAAGCCCCAGAATCCTTGCCTCCAAGGAGTAGCCTCGTTTAACCCTCTCTAGGATGAATCTGTTTGTTTTATTGGCAGTCCATGGTACATTCAATACTCTTCTCCAGCACCACAGCTCAAAGGCGTCAATTCTCCTTCTATCCTCCCTAGTCATTGTCCAGCTCTCATGCATAACAAGTGATTGCAAAGGCCATGGCCTGTATCAGGCGCACCTTCGTTTCCAAAGAGACACCGTTGCTTTTGAGTACTTTAGAGAGGTCCCTAACAGCAGACTTTCCCATTGCAATATGTTTTTTGATTTCCTGGATGCTGGTGCCAAGAGTGTTGACTGTGGAGCCGAGCAAACTGAAGCTGTGAACAATCTCAATCTCTTCACCATCCATCCTGATGCTGCCAATTGGTCCAGTGGTGAGAATCTTTGTCTTCTTGACATTGAGCCTCAGTCCATACTCATCTCCATCATGACAGATTGAGAAAAGATTGAAACTGTCAATGACAACAGATCCACAATCAATACAAGAAGTACCAGCAGTCAGATCAGGAGACATATTGCACTGAGAAGTCTGCAGCCAGGGACTGCTCCAGTTTTGGGGACTAACGTGTGTCTAATTCAGGCCATGGTCTTCCCAATCACTTCCTATGCACTTAAGAGCTGGACAATGAATTAGGATAACAGAAAAAGAATTGAAGCATTTGAACTGTGGTGTTGAAAAAGAGTACTGAAGACCCATGGACTGCCAAAAGAACAAACAGGTATGTCTTGGAAAGGGTGCAGCCAGAGTGCTCCTTGGAGGTGAAGAAGACAATCTCTTATATTTTGGACACGTTGTTAGAGAGGCTGTTTGCTGGAGAGGGACACCATGGTTGGAAAGGTGGAGGACCAGCAAAAGAGAGGAAGACTCTCAACCAGAGTCTCAACAGTGATTGCTGAAATGGGCTCAAGTGTGTCAGAGATGATGGAGACGGCACAGGATAGGACAGTTTTCAGATCTGTTGATCACAGGGTCACAGAGTCCTGCTCAACTTGATGGCATCTAACTGCCACCACCACCTATGCTTCAGGGTTCCTACATAGCTTCATCTGTCATTAAGGACTTCAGAATGAATGACTGTCATCCAGTGGGGCAATCTTCCATATAGACCAGACAGCCCAACCTAAATGAAAGTTATCATATTCTTGCCTCAAAGTTGTCCAATTCTTTGTGAAGTTCTTACTGATCACTCTAGTCTCTGGCGATCTCTCCATTTATTACATCTTCATTGACTTTTGGTGAGGATTTTAAGGCCATGTTTTATGTTCACTTCAGATTCTCAGGGGTGGTTCTGAATAGACTAGTGTCCCTGATGAGGAGGAGCTTCAGGCCAACGTAGAAAGGGTGACACTAAAGAAAATTGATTACACACTTCCCTCATGACTTAGGAAAATCAACAACACAAATACAATGAGAAGATTCAGTGGTTACTGACAGCCCCTCCATTCACCAGTCAGTCTGCCATCTGGTGGTTTATGTGCTGCTGTGATGCTGGAAGCTGAGTCACCAGTCTCTCAAATACTGGACGGGTTTCAGCTGAGCTTCTAGACTAAGAAGCAGGACTGGCCATCCACTTCCGAAATAATTGTTATTGTTATGAACCACTGAGTTGGAACCAACCCATAGCCGATCCTCCAGCGAGTTTTCAGAGGCAATAAATTGCATGGGAGGAGATTGCTCATTTCTCCTGCAAAGCAGCTGGGGGATTGGAACTGTGTGCTTTTGGGTTGGCAGCATGATTCCTTACCACTAAGCTACCAGACCTCCCTTCTGAAATAATAGGCCCTCAAAAATCATATGCATAAAGGGAGCTCTGGTGGCCTAGTGGCAAAAAGCTGCACTGCAATCCTGAAGGCATGCAGTTTGAATCGACCAGATGCTCTGCTGGAGAAGGAAGGGCAATCTCTTATGCCAGTCAGATCCGATTCGATGTTAACACAAGAAAAAAAAAAACACCTTTTGCATAGCAGCCAAGCACTGTCTTCTATCGTGTAGAAAAATGAACCCCTCAGGAAGACACTCAAAATACAACTAGGGAAGAACCACCTCAACGGAGCGTGTGACTTCATGACAGGGGTGGAGGGAAGTGTTCACTCAATGAAGGACCTTCATCTGCTTATGTGCCATAACTCAAAATGAGGAGAAACTGCTGCAAACACACACTAATCAGAATGTGTGAGTTTCATATGGATCTAGGAAAATTTGGAGTTGTCAAAAATGAAATGGAACACATCATGGTTGATATCCTACACATTCGTGAGTGAAAATGAACTGGAATTGGCCATTTTGAGTCAAGATAACCATTATGAGCTACTATGCCAACAAGAACAAACTGAAGAGGAACGGTGTTGCACCCAATGTAAAAAAGAACATCTCAAGATCTGTCCTGAAGTAACACTGTCAGTAAAAGGATACAATCTATATGCATCCAAGGAAGACTTAATAGGACTATCATTCAAATATATGCATCATCCACTAAAGCCAAAGATGAAGACACTGAGGTTTTCTACCATATATGCAACGGAGCTCTGGTGGCCTAGTGGTAAGAACCTGTGCTGGAATCCTGAATGCACGTGGTTTGAATCTACCAGATGCTCCATGGGAGAAGGATGGACAATCTCCTCCCATGTGATTAACTATCTGTGAAAACCTGCTGGAGGGTCAGCTATGGGTTGGTTCTGAGCTGACGGTACTCAACAACAACAAATCACATATGCAGACTGAAATCAATCAAATATACAATTAAGATGCATTAATAATAACTGGTAACGGCAAGGCAAAAGTTGGTAACAAAGGCTTGATAGTTGAAAATATTTCTAAGATGATAGAAATGAGGCTGGATGCTGTGATAGAATTTTCCACAAGAAATTATTCATTACAAATATAATTTTTAAAAAACATAAATGACAACTATACACATGGACTTCATCTGATGGAATATACAGGAATTTTAAATTTACTCTGGAAAAAGATGATCAAACATCAACTACACTTAGGGGCTGATTGTGGAAGACTACCAATTGCTCACGTTGTTGTTATGTGCCATCAAGTCAACTCTGACTCACAGTGACCCTATGTACAACAGCTCTGAACCCTGCTCTGTTGTTTTGTTTTTATGTGCCATCAAGTTGCCCGTGACTCATAGAGACCCTATGTACAATAGTTCTGAAGCCTGCCCTGATCTGAGCCAGTCTCACTGACTCCGACACACCTACACCCATTGCCCCAGTTACTGCATCAATCCATCTCATCCTGAGTCTTCTCTCCTGTGCTGTCCCTCCACCCTTCCAAGCATGATGTCCAAAGATCGGTCCCTCCTGGCCACATGCCCAAAATATGTGAGATAGAGCTTCAAAATCCTAGCCTCCAAAGAAACTTGGTTTCACCCTCTCCAAGACAGACCTATTTGTTATCTTGGAGGTCCATGGTATATGTACAAGACTCTTCTCCAGCACCACAACTCAACAATTCTTTTTCTATCAACTCAACAATTCTTTTTCTATCATCCTTCATCATTGCCCAGCTCTCTGATGCATAGCAAATAATTGTGAAGACCATGGCCTAGATCAAGTACATCTTAAGTCTCTAGACTGACATTGTTGGTTCTCAGTACTCTGGAAAGGTCCCTGACAGCAGATTTACCTAATGCAATTAGTCTTTTTATTTCCTGACTCCTGGTGCCAAAAGTGTTGATTGTGGAGCCAAACAAGCTGTATTTGTTAACAACCTCAATCTCTTCCCCATCCATCATGGCGCTGCCAATTGGCCCACTGGTGAGAATCTTTGTCTTCTCGATGATGAGCTTCAATTCATATTGAAGACTACAGTCCTTGACCTTCTGCAGCAAGTGATTTAGATCTGCCATAGTTTAAGCAAGTAAGGCTGTGTCATCTGCATAATGTAGGGTGTTGATGAGTCTTCCTCTAATCTCGATGCCACATTCCTTCTCATAAAACCCAGCCTTTATCTTGAACAAATTTCATTGTCTCTGACACATCCACCCCCATTACCCCAGTCATTGAGTCAATTAATCTCATCCAGGGTCTTCCTCTCTTACACTGTCCCTCCACCTTTCCAAGCATGATGTCCTTCTACAAGGACTGGTCTCTCCTAGCAACATGCCCAAAGTATGTCAGACAGAGGTTCAAAATCCTTGTCTCCAAGGAACAGCCTAGTTTCACCCTCTCTATGACCAACCTGTTTGTTCTCCTAGCAGTCCATGGTATATTCAAATACTCTTCTCTAGCACCACAACTCAAAGGCATCACTCCTTCTATCATCCATAGTCATTGTCCAGTTCTCTAATGCATAATAAATAATTGTGAAGACCATGGCCTGGACCAGGTGCACCTCAGTCTCTAGACTGACATCATTGCTCCCTAGTACTCTGGAGAGATTCCCTGACTGCAGATTTTCCAGTGTAATTCATCTTTTGATTTCCTGGCTTCTGGGGCCAAGAGTGATGATTATGGAGACCAGCAAGCTGAAGCTGTTAACAATCTTAATCTCTTCACTATCATGATATTGCCAGTTGGCCCAGTGCTGAGAATCTTTGTTTTCTTGATGTTGAGATTCAATCTATAGTCTTTGACCTTCTGCAGCAAATGCCTCTCAGGTTCTCCTCAGTTTTGGTAAGCAAGGTTGTGTCATCTACATAATGCAGGTAATGTTGATAAGTCTTCCTACAATCCTGATGCCACACACCTCCTCAGAAAGTCCAGCCTTCTGAATGGTCTGTTTTGCATATGAACTGAAAAGATATGGAGATAGGAAGCATCCCTGGCATACATTTTTTCCTGATTCTATACCATGCAATATTTCCTTACTCTGTTCTGACAACTGCTTCCTGATCCAAGTATAGGTTTTGCATAAGAACAATCAAATGTTTTGGGATTCACATTCTACTCAGAGTTATCAAGTTTGTTGTGATCCACACAGTCAAATGTCTTTGCATTTCTGAAATAAAAGGCCTTTGAAAACTCTATGTACATCAGAGTACACTTAGATTAGACTAGCATATATGGCACCAGAGGCTGAGCTTTCGTATTGGGAATCACAAAGGAGGAGAACAATTGCAAACAAACCCTACTGATTGCAACATGGAATGTGAGAATTATGAATGTAAGAAAACTGGAGATTGTTAGAAGAAATGGAATGCATAAGTATTGACATACTAGACACTGGCAAAATGAAATGGATTGGCATGGAATATTTTGAATCAGACAATCATATATATGATCTACTATGCTGGAAATGAAAAAGTGAGAAAAAAATGGGGCCGCATTCATACTCAAAAGACCATTTTTAGATCCATCTTGGGATATGATGTTGTGAGTGGCAGGATAATATTCCTACACATACAAGACCTGTCAGTACCACTAACCTTCAAATTTGTGCACAACCAGAACCAAAGAGGAGGAAACAGATGACTTCTACCAACTGATGCAGTCAGAAATAGATCAAACATGTAACCAGGATACATCAGTAATAACAGATGACTAGAATTCAAAAGGTGGGAACAAGGAAAAAGGATCGGTAGTCAGGAAACATGGACTGGGTGACAGAATGAGGCTGAAGACAGAATGACAGAATTCTTACAATCAATTTATTCATTGCAAATACCTGTTATAAGAAGCATGAATGGTGACTATATACATGGACCACACTTGATGCAGGAATCAGATTGATTACCTATATGGGGGGAAATCGTTGGAGCAGCTCAATATCAGCTGTGAAAATCAGGCCAGGTGCTGATTGTGGATCAGATCATCAACTACTTGCATGTAAGTATAAACTGAATCTAAAGAAAATACAATCCAATTCATAAGAACTAGTTTGACCTTAAATCTATTCCTCCTGAATTTAAAGATCATCTCAGGAACAGGTTTGAGGCCAACTGCTCATGTGCAAGTGCAAACTTATGTTGAAGAGAATGAAAACAAGCACTTGAGAGTCAAATTATGACCTTGAGTATATCCCAGTGAATTTAAAGACCATCTCAAGAATAGATTTCATGACTGAAGACAAGTTGTGGGATGACATCAAGGTCCTCAACCATGAAGTCAATAAAAAGACAAGAAGGAAAGGTCAGAATGGATGTTGAAATAGACCCTGAAACTTGCTTTTGAATGGAGAAGCTAAAGTGAAAAAGAAATGATGAAAGAGTTGATTAGATTTTCAAGGGTAGCTCAAAAAAGAGCAAGCATTCTACCCAAATGTGCAGAGTTGGAGATAGAGAACAAAAAGGGAAGAACACGCTTGGCACTTCTCAAGCTGAAAGAACTGAAGAAAAAAAAATTCCAAGCCTTGAGATACAATATTGCAGGATTCTGTACAAAGTACGGAATGCTGCAGGAAGCACTGCAAGAAGGTGGAAGGAATATAGTCACTGTGCCAAGAAGAATCTGTTGACATGGAATCATTTCAGCAAGTAGCAGACACCTGAATAGCAATGGCACTGAAGGAAGGAGTCCAAGCTGTACTGAAAGCATTGGGGGGGGGGGGGGGGGAGGGAAGGCTCTAGGAATTGACAGAAGACCAGTCGTGGACATGCTTTATTGTCTATGCCAAGACATCGAGTTTATTATCATTGTCCCCAAAATTGTGAGCCAACAGAAAGTAGATGATATTGAACAATATTATTAATACCAATCACATGTAACTGGATCAGCAACATCATAAGTTCCAAAGAGACTGATGTTGGTGATATAATTTTACATGACTCTACAGTCAACAATTAAAGAGAAGGAAGAAATAAAGAGATGCTGCATTGGGCAAATCTATTGTTGAGGATCTCTTCAGAGGGCTAATGAGCAAGGATTTCAGTTTAAAGACTAAGGTGCACCTGACCTATGCCATGGTATTTTCTATTCTTTCATATACATGTAAAAGTTGGACCATGAATATGGAAGAAAAGAGAACTGATGCCTTTGAAGTGGATTTGGTGTAGTGTACAGTGGACTGTCAGAAGAACAAATCAACCTGTCTTTAAAGAACAGTGGGAGAATTTGTCTCATGTACTCTGGGGCCAGACCTTGGAAAAGGACATGGTGGCTTACTGGGTAATGGGCTACAACTGAGACCAAGATAAACTTGGAAGTAGTAAGATACAGTTTAGGAGAAAGGTCACAGTTTAACATTAGGGCAGCTTCCAGGCAAGCTGGCTCAGCTCCTTCTTGGCTGTTCCCGTAGCGAGCTCCCACTCTTAGCCACATCTGCTTGTGGCTTTTCTCTAGGCTTCTGCTCAGCCCCCCTGGCCAGTACCAAGAGGTACCCCTCTACCAGCAAGCCTCCTGCTCGAAGGAGCTCAGTCAGCTCTCACTCCCTGGCTGGTCATGCCACCCCAGAATCTGCTGAGCCTGCTGCTTCTACTTGCACAGCTGCTGCTGTTTCTGTCATTACCGTCAGTATTACAATTTTTCCTTTGGATCCAGGAGGTTCTCAGTGCATGGGCTCTGCTCCATGCTTTTCTTTCTGATGGCACTAAGGTAGATTTGACCCTTAAAATTAATTCCAAGGCACAGCCCTGAGGCTGACCAGAAACTGTCCGTCCAACTTCCTCAGTTAACCATTTCCATGACATCATTTATCCTATTGGGTAATTTTATGTACCAGGTTAGCAGTTACTAATCAATCCCTTGCAAGATTTTGGCTCTGCCAATCGTTCTCAGTAATATTACAAACCACGGCCAGGAATTCTTAGGTATGAAAAACCTTCTGCACCATAGCTCCCAGCAGTCCTTTTCATTTGAACACATATTATCAATATGCTTTCAGTCTAGAGACTGAGGTGTGCCTGATCCTGGCCATGGTCTTCTCAATTGCTTGTCATGCATCTGAGAGCTGGACAATGACTAAGGATGACAGAATTATTGATGCCTTTGAGTTGTGGTGTTGGAGAAGAGTAGTCCCATGGACTGCCAAGAGAACAAACAGCTATCCTGGAGAGGTGAAACCAGGGTTTCTTGGAGGGATGGATTTTGAAGCTCCAGCTCATATACTTTGGGGATACTGCCAGGAGGGACCAGTCCTTGGACAAAGACTTCATGCTTAAAAGGGTGGAGGGACAACAAAGGAGAGGAAGACCCTCGATGAGATGGATTGATACCATGACTGGCAATGGGACAGGTGTATCAGAGATGGCGACTGGCTCAGGACAGGGCAAGGTTCAGCGCCGTTGTTCATGGGGTCACTATTATGAGTCATGGTCAACTCGACAGCACCAATACTTCAAGGAGCTCTGGTGGTGCAGCTGATCAGTCAGTGATTCGAATCCACCAGCTGCTCTGCAGGGGAAAGATGGGCAATCTCCTTCCATAAAAATTTCTAGCCTCAGGAACCTAAAGGGATGAATCAAAACGGACTTGTCGGCAGTAGGTTAACAATATCTCGCATCAGCTTAATGAATTATATTCAAGATTACTTTCAAATAAATGGAAATATCTCCATTCTTTCTGCGGGGAAACAGATTCATTCCAAAAGTCAGAACGCTACCAACAGAGTGGATTATATAAGACTAGGAGCTAACAGGCCAAGGAAAAGGAGAGTGGGAGGGAAGTAATCCTCTCTTTGAGATAAGGAAACAATCAATTTACTAGGGGAGCATTGGTCTTCTAACAAGTGGAAAGAAGGAAACTAAACAGACCTGCTTCAATTTCTATAAATAAAACCTTGAAAGGCATACTGCCAAAGAAACACAAGTCAATATAAACCTTTATATACTGGGCTGCCAAACTACACTTTTAGACAGTATATTAATTATGTAGTCAATAGCCATGGGTTTCATTAGTGTATTAAATACCACGATCAATATTATTTATACTTTTGCAAGATAGGCCACCTAGTGGGGGAGGGGGATGGAGGAGGGGGATATTTTTGACCCTGCAGCCCAAAAAATCAGAACAGCACACTAGAGATTAGGCAGGCTTTAATGGAAAGCATAAAACATGGAAATATGGACAGAAACCAGATTTATCTTTTCCCCTCGCCTCTTTCACAATGAGACAGTGGGGAATTCAAGAACCATTTAAAATAAAGGCGAAATGATTAGATTCCCCCCCTCTTAATTGCTTAGTGTTGATGTCATGGTGCATGCAAGTAAACATTGATCTACAAGTGAAAGATGAGAAATAGAACAACATGAACAGTCTTTCGAGGTAAAGCGATATCCAGGAGAATTCTAAGAACTGTGGGCCAGAATCTATTTAGGCAGTCCTCAGGGACCTCAATCTCTTAAAAGCATAGCGGTGGAGCCAATTTCTGATGCTCCTCTACTGGTGATCTGATTTTGAGCAGGGAAATCTGTTAAAAATCCTCTCTAGAGAGCCCCTCCCTCCTGTGCAATAGTCCACCTGGATTTCTAATCACATCCACGTCGACAGGCTGATTTTGTCACACTGGTCATTAGAAAGAGCAATGACTGGTACAATGTTCTCCAGATGCGTCACGGTCACTCCAGCAGTCAGCTCTCACTGAGCAGATCCGTGCTGGAGACAGGAGCGGATGCCAGGAGTAGTAGATATAAAAGGCTGGTTACTGGACTGAAAGCTAGATTACCACTTCCAACCCACAATTTGTCAATCTCGAATAGTGCGGAAGGCTGTAATTTTCTAGTCAGTGCTTTATAAGCAGGGGGAGACAGGAAAGAGTTTCCATAAAAACAGTGAGGCCTCAGCCAGAGAACCAAGGGGAACCCAAGGATCGTCATTTGAGACTAGAGTAAGAGGGAACAGGTCTACACACAAGGGTCTGACAAAAGGGCCCCCCCTCCACATGTGCTCTCAGGGCTGGAAGGCCTCCTGTCTAGATGATGCTGGTTCTTCCCAAAAGATAGTAAGGGTGAAGCAAACAGCATCTTGTCACTCTCACTCCAAAAAGGGCCTCCATCTGCTGCATTTGCACAAATTTAGAAAGTAGGTCCTCCAGCTGCAGGCTCTCTACAATGCTGCCTGGCTACTCGGAGAGGGATGTGCAGGAAATGCCAATCTGTGGGCTGCAGCAACCGTATAGATAATTAATATGATTAGGAACACACAGAGCAGGCATGCTCTTGCCGACTGAAAAGCCCAGTAGCATAATTACTGTTTTCTTACCAGCTCACTGTCTGTACACATTTCAAAGCCTGGTTGGTGTTACACTGCTGTGTAAACATCAATAAAATCCCAAAGTGCCGGATCATCAGCATTCTTGGGCACAATGGCTTTTTTGTTTTTAGTGTTTTCATTCTGTTAAAGATACATTACAGGGTTGCAAACATTAGAAAGAATGATCTCCATGCTAAGGACTAATCCTGGAGTTTGTAATGAGTTAACATCTCCCCCAAGTGAACATTTATTATGAAGGCTAATTAATTGCTTTCCAGTTATAAGAATCCTTTGCATTCAAAGAAAGCCGGATGCATAAGCATAGCATATACTGTTTATTAAAACAAAGGAAGAGAAACAAAGGACATCCCTTTTTCAAATTCTTTCTATTTAACCAAGAAACGAAACATACAAATGTAAGAAATATGTACAGGTAGAAAAAGTGTGCACTCACCAACCCAAAAATGCAACCTTAATTGAAGTGAAAACTAAAGCGGTGCTTTGTAGTTGCTTGGGTTTCCCTAGGGGACAGCAAGTCAATGCTTATCAGCCTTCCTCAGAAGAGACAATTTTTATTAATATCAGACTCATCTGACTCAGTCTATTAAACCCTGAAGGAAGGATATTCTTCAGATATAAGAGATATGTCTTTGATTAATAATTCTACCGTATTGCCATTCCAGACATTAACAACTCTGTGGCACCTCTAGAAAGAGCGCCTTTGAATTCTCGGAAGACACATTAAACTATCCAGGTTCCAGACCACCCGTTCTCAGCTTTCTCCCTGACAAGGAACTTGAGTGGTGAAGGTGTCACCTCTGGGGAAGTACAACCTTAGTTACATAATTTACTTCACCGTCTGCAGACTTGGCATCAATTACTTGCGACATAATTCCTGCTTAAAGATGATGAAATTTTAATAAAATTGGCAAAAAAGCTGGGAGAGACTGTGTCACGGCACTTGACCAACCCCCGAGGTCTGACACGGCTTCATATCATAGCCATGGGAGCGTCCTTTCCTTTGCCCACCCATGGGTTCCAAGATGCACATAAAAGAGGAAACTGCTTAGTCCACTCTACAGAGGCTCCCTGCGTGTGCGGCTCCTGTAGCACTGTCACATGGGGGCGGGTGGAGAGGGGAGAAATCAATTTCATTTCTACTCTTTATTGTCAACCTCCAGTCAGTCAGCACGACATCTCTCACGTTACTGCATGGCATTCTTCCTGATGTTTGCGATCAGCCTTCTGCCATATTCTCTGTGGTCCACAGGCTTCACATCTGTCACTGAGGCCTTGATTCGAGACTCATCCTTTGAAAAGAGAAAAGCAGTTTGTGATCGACTGGAAAGCCCTGGCACAGAGAGAGGATGGCGGTAACTGCCTTGCTTCAGCGGCTTCAACAAGCCCAGCAGGAGAACACAGAGATTCGATGGTCTGAGCATCCATCGCAACTCCAATAAAGAACAAATTATGAGTTAACGCCAGGTTTAGAATTTTTGGCGCTGACACAGTAGGCTGAAATCTCCCTTCAACAAGGGTCCCCTTTTATTCTTTCTTCTTGTTCCCAAACACCAGAAATCTAGATGCCAAATGGGAAGCACCTCAGAGGGCTGATCAAATTCAATACATTCTACTACAGAGTAGGTACGAGGGGACCAGAGAGGATTAAGACACTTGCCTACACCCACACAGGTAGTTAGTTCTGAGAGCTGAGCTTTCTTTTCATGGAAAGCTGCATATGGTGTCAGAAAACCTAGTTTGGGTGCTGCCCCAGTCCTGGGTAACTCTCTGTGCAATGTACTGTCTCTGTCTATGTGAGGCGGAGTTCTAGCCCCCACTTCCCAACTCAGCATTACAGCGACACCGCTGGCCTGTATTTCATTTAAAGCTGATAAGGGCTCCTCATGCTTCAATGTGTGGTGATGCTGGTAAACCTGGCTGAGAGCAAGACTCTGAGGCGGCGCTGCCTATTTCAGCCACAGGACTCACGAGCAGCACATGACTGTCTACAGCAATTCAATCTCTGCATGTCTACATTTTCCCATCGGCACAATGGCACTGAAGGCAGTTCCTATGCGTGGAGTTACTATAAAGATCAAGAGACGGTGTGTGTAAAGAACTCAGAATTGTGTCTGGCAGAAAGCAGGTGCTCAATACAAGCTGCTTTATTATGACTATATTTTATAGACACTGCAAGAAATTCTCAAGGCAATCTTAGCCACACGTGGATCTTCACTTTATATGCCAATTTCAGAACCTCACTTTTGTGGGAGGTACTAAGTCCACTAGACAAACGATCAATTTTTGTCAGAACACAGCACAGAGAAGCAATTAACTGACAGCCATCACTGCTGGCAGGTGACAAAACTTTCCCAGTGCTAACCCTCTGTGCCCGAGTGACCTTACTTACATTGTAGGTCTCTAGTTTGACTCTTATCCTGAATGTAAAAGACCGAAAGTTGGCATTCTGGAAAGCTTCGTCAAATGCCTGCTCATTCTGCAAAAACAACACAAAAGTTTAGACACAGATACTGTTGGCTCATCTGAAAATGTCTCAAGATTTTTGAAGAATTTGAGAATCTTTTCTTGAGAAAATCATCATCTGCAGTGGTCTGAGATTCATTAGGTATGACTATAACTTGCAGGTGACATTTTCATTATGTAAAACTGCTTAAGTAGATTTTATTAAAAATTAAAACTCTCCAGGGAAATGCATTTCTTTCTAGTCTTCAAAAGCTTGAGATGGAACAGACCTGTGGCCCAACACTGTCAGCAGGAAGGTAAGAAACTTAAGAATTAGGGGTGGGCCAGGGAGTGGTGGTGCAGGGGAATGGTAGACATATTTCTTTTAGTATCTGTGTTTCCAGGTATGGAGCTGGTGAGTGGAAGCAGAAGGGAAGTGAGGTGGGCAGAGGATAAAGTCTAAAAAGCAGCTCCTCCCTCAAATACAATTTCATTTTTTAAAAAAAGCTTAGTAAACAAAGAAGGATTAAAGTATATTATATAACTTTATATAAAAAAGCCTTTAATCTTTATATACAAAATAGTTCCTATCAGTCAAGCATTATCTTGCAAGCCATATGGAATAAGGAAGGGAAAAAGATACGCTATATAGACCTTTTTTTTGTAATGGTTACTTTACTAAGCTCCTCCCTCCCTCAAAAGAAAGAAGTCCTTCAGACGTTCATACATGAAACAACAGGTTCCAACACACACACACACACACACACACACACACACACACACACACACACACACACAGCAAGAACATAGCTCCTGAGGGAAGGGTTTCTATATGTCCTCATTCACCAGCAGTAAAAACAGTCAAACAGAATAAGCTAATAAAAAAATTCTGAAAGGCTGCCTCTGGCCTTAAAATCTGATATGAAAATAGAGGGTCTGGCAAAACACACAAAAGATACCATCACATTTTTAAAGTCAATTCCAGTTATTTTTGTAAAAGGGCATGTTGGGACTCTCTGGCAATCTCGTGAACAATTTTAAAAAGAGATGGGAGAAGAGCCAGACAGAACCGAGGACAGAAAGGAAGGAAGAAGAAAAACATGCCAAAACAAACACCAAATTAACGTTTTTCTAGTAGCCATTACAAATATTCCAATTTACAGGAAATTGAATATAACCTCCCAACAAATACCACAGACAGAGGTGAATTTATGTGCCTCAGAAAATACTGCTCTTACGCAACAAAATAAAAGGTGTGCTTTTTTAGAAAAAAAGAAAATTAAAATAATTTTAAAAAGCATCTCTAGTTTTGCCTACTCTATTGATTAAATAGGCATTTGCCAATTTAAAACAACAACAAAAGAAAATGCTGCTTATAATGGCCTTCATTACATAGTTAGTAACTTATCGTTTGCCTTAAACCATCTTCACCTATAAAAACACAAATGAAATAGATGAAATCATTTGATTAAGACAATGTCATTTCACAACTGCACAGACTACCTGAAATACCAAGGATTTTTCTGGCATGTGTGCATTTGAATTAGGATTTGATTCAACTTTTCGGAAAGGTGCTTATTACATTACCCAGGCACACTTGGACTCTTCAAGTTGTTTTAGAAGATGCCTTCCAGGTTTCAAGTGGTCACAGACACACCAGCTTTGATGTGCTCAGAGTAATAAGAGGCTGATGCTTTAAAGTGCTTTGTTTCCGAAGCACTTTTATATACTTTACAAGTAGTTTCTAAATTAAGAATAAATTCCATTCCCAAGTCTGCCTTTAGGATGAATCTGATGAATTTGTAAGTCAGAAGGGGTAGGTACAATTTGTGCCTCACAACAGTCCAAAGTTCATCTTGGCACACAGTGCATCTTTCTATATAAAAACCAAAGAAACCCTTCCAGATGAAAGGAAACATCTTTCAACATGATACTATAGTAATAATAATAATTATAATGTTTTGATGGGTGTTTGTTATTACAAACTACAGCTTGTACCTCGATTTTTAAGACAATACATTGTATGGGGTAGGTTCACAAACATGGGGTTGCACATAATGAATGTTTATAACTCAGGGACAGGGGGAGCTTCATTCTCTCTTCGTTAGCACACCCAAAACTGAACAAAATGAGATGAGCTCTCAAATTTATCATCACATTGAGAAATTATACATAGCACACACACAACCCCCCTACCCTCCAGAAGATACTAAAAAAGACAACAAGGTAACAGGGCTGCCGCCTAGGAACGACCGGACTGACCTTCTCTTTTAATTCTCCCAGGTAAGCTGTGCTCTGTCCAAGCACCGTCTCTGCAGACTCCTGGAAACATGTGACCCACTGATTCTCCAGAAAGTCTGCAATATTTACCTATAAAGAAATGACAACTCTGTATTATTACAACAAAGAAATAATAAAAGGAAGGCACACTCAGGAGACTGGGGGATTAACCTTTCCACTCATTAATTAATTCTTGGGAAAAAATCCCACCTTACAATACTTCTTTGCAAAAAATATGAAAGGGACCATAGAAAAAGTTTAAAATGTTAAGCCTGGTTTGTAGCAGGAGACACAGCCCAACTATAACCGCCTTAGGATGCAGAATACGGGCATGAGGATTTTGTTCTCCTCCAGCTCCAGCGGGCTTTGGACTGATAGCTTCTAAGAAGCCTTCAGTGAGTTAAGGCAGATTCTTTGCATTTTATATTGTACATTCCTCAGTCGCTAGGAAGAGCTGTATAAGACAGGGCTAAGCCAAATATGAGCAATCCAGTCAATATAAGAGCCTGAGCCGGGGGACTTTGTCCAGTCACTATTTTTACCTAATAACACAATGAACAGTAAAGTTTCTCCAATGGTCTCTAGGGGAGAAAGAAGGAATAAAGGGAGTATCAGAAGATTTTACAAATTTCTTTCATAGGCACACAGGATTTAAATATCAAATGTTACGATAAATTAAAAAACAAAAAGGGAAAAGTTAAAAGCACCCACAAATATAAGAACATGGTATCACTTGCTGGTTGTCACTCTACTGTGTACCCTACGCTCTTCTAGGTGCATCTCTCTACAGGGCAAGGCCGGCCATGACTGAAAGGATACCTCGCACATGAAGCCAGTGTGCAGGGAATTCTACCATTGAGAAGTTTAAAGGGGAGCTGACAGAATAAATGGTCTAAAACCATTTTCTTCATTTTAGTTCAGGGAAAAGTGGTTAATTCACAAAAAGTATGACTTTTACATAGAACTTTCATGCTGAACTAACATTTTAATGGGCGTTCAGAATGTAATAAAGGCAGTGGAATTCCTTATAAACTATTTTCTTAAAAAATTTTCTATTGTTGCACACCCATGTTTATCACAGCTTTGTTCACAATAGCAAGGAGCTGGAAACAACCTAAGTGCCCATCAACACACGAATTGATAGAGCAGCTGTGGTATATTCACACAATGGAATACTATGCTGAATTGCAAAACAAGGAACTCATGAAATATTATTCAAAATGGGTGACCCTGGAGGACATAATGCTGAGTGAAATATCTCAGTCACAAAAGGACAAATACTGTATAGTGCTACTGTTGTAAAACAGGACTGACATCGGGGATGGAGGGACACTGAGAAAGATGGGATAAATAATGTATACTGCATTGAAACATATGAGGGAGAGAACTGTTTAAAAGGGATATATGATTAGATATTTTTGTCATGACAGGAGTCCAGAGCGAAGGCTACATGGTAGAGTGGACCTGGGGGAAGAGATTGTAAAACAATGAAAGAATTTTTCTTTTACTTTTCAAAGAGAAGAGTGTACTGGGGTTGCAGGTGGGCAGGGAGAAAAGTGCAACAATGAATGAATGGAAAGCCAAAGTCTCTGTAAATTTTCATTGAAATTAATAATAATAATAAAAATTTCTATTGTAAGAAAAAAAAAAAACACCAAAAAAAAACCCCACCCCAACCCCAGAAATAACCACTACTAGTATTTGTCCGTTTTGTTTTCTATGTGTGTTGTACATGTAAGGCATATCACTCTAATTTACTATTCTTGATTCATATAGCCTGGGTACTTGTTATTTCATAGTCTTTCATTTTAATAATGGTTTAGAAACATTTTTAACTGTGGAAACTTCTGTAAAATGAAGGCAAATTTAAATATTTTCTACTCTATGGATATTTAATAAAGGAATTAACCAATATTTAAGCTGTATCTATTTTTTCAAAAGGAAACAACCTGATACATATATAACATCTCAGATTATATCCTTAGACTACATTCCCTCCAGATGTTTACAGTGTCAAAAACAGAAACATTTTTACTGATTCTGACTTACTACTGCCAGATCACCATGGAGAAAAACGTTGAGTGCCCATCTTCTGGTAGATTCACTATCATTTAGTGCTATCAGCCTCTCATCAGCAGGCAGTCACATGCCTCTGAGGTCAGCTCTAAGGCTTGAGAAACAGATTACCCACAAGAAAATAACTAAACACAGGTATTGCCTGTGTAAGTACCATTACTGAGCTCTAAAAATGCCCTATCAAATGACTTTTCTTTGTAACGTTAACCAGTGAGTGTCACCAGCGCTGTCACTGTCATATGCATGGCAGCTGAGATCTGCTGGGTAGATAAAACCAACTTTCAAGGTGAAGAAGGCTTTTAGGAGGAGAAAACATACTGCTATTTAGACGAGCGAAAAGCTCTGCACTTGATAATTTATGAAACAACCAGAAACTCTCTTGCACTAACTGTAGACTTCCTACCAGGAACTCTATCTTGACTTCTGCTGTTGTACCGTGGTGTCTGGACATGTGGAGACTTGAAAAACCTCCATCAGAGGCTCACATCTACCCATTCTACTTACTGACAGGATCATGCGGTACTTGAAATTGGGAAATTCACTGTCACACTTCTCACAGCGGTACAATCCATTCTGCTGATCAATCACTTTCTTATTGCAGTCCTGAGTTGGGCAGGCCTGGTACATACAGTTCTCCTTGCGAAGATAAACCACTGTCGCCACACAGCTAAAATAGTCTGGCTGCAGGAGACAAGTGCGACATGAGACAGACCATCAAACCCTTATCAGGATTGAACTGAGTGGCAGCTCAAAGCTTGCTCTAACATGCAATAAACTGGTAAGTGTTTCTCTATTTTAATTCTCAAGGTAACAAATTGCTCATAGGGTAGAGTTCACTCCACAGTTTTTGAAATGACACGGGTTAAAACTCAGAAAGGTAAATACTAAAACATCTAACTCCTTATCAACAGAAGAGTGAATTCTAAATTCATTCAAAATGGAAATAATTTTTCTTTTTTGCTTGAAGGTTACATGAAAGGTACATTAAGAGATGAAACCTGTTCTTCTAATCTATACAAGCTAACAGATCTAGAAAATAGTGTGTAGATCATAACACTTTAGTAAGGCTGTGATCAAACATTTCTTTTGCAAATTATCTTGAGAACAATGACAGTAAATTCTAGGGACTTAACATTCACTTATTGTTGTTTAGGGCAGAATCAGCAAATCTTTTCTTTAAAAAGTCAGAGAGGAAAGGTTTTTGATTTATGGACTTTGTGATCACTGTCTGTACTGAGGTGGCGTAAGAGTAACCACACACAATGGGCATGTGAGTAACTGTTCAGCTGCAGTCCACCAAAAAATTCTATTTACAAAAGCAAGCCTTAGAGGAGACAGGTGAGTTAATGCTGAAGGGCACTGAGTTAAAAGATGTGGCCTCTCACTTGGATTGCAGACCTTTGATCTTGGAGGTCAAATTCAGCAAAATGTGAAAACAAACTGCTTTCAAAATTAAGAAATCAGTGATTAGTAAATCTAGCAAGGTTATGTGCTTGGGTTTTATTGTTTGGTTTGTTTTTTGTTTAACGCTCATAGAAAGGCCAGAAGGAGCGCTGGTGGCGTAATCCCGAGGGAACTGTGGTTTAACCCAAAAGTCGTGCTTCTTAGTAGTTCAAATCCATCAGCGGCTCCGCAGGAGAGAGACGGATAATCTGCTCCCATGCTATTTACAGCCCTGGAAACCCAAAAAGGAGTCAGTCAGCTGTGAGTCAGGTCTGACTAGATGGCAATGAATGTGCGCACGAGAGCGGGGAAAGAACAGAAATGAGTTGTTCTTTTGGGTACATTTCCTACTGCCAGGAAGCAGCTCTCTGTGGGTGAACCTTGAATGCAGAGCCAGGTTAGCAATCTCTAGGGCTGTCTCAGGTCTAAAGAGGCAAGATCTCTATAATGCTGATGTTACAGCTTGGGCTAGCCCCAGTTTAGAAGGTTCTTGAGAAAATAAAACCCTTAGAAAGCATCTTTCTGTACTTTGCCAGGTTAGGTTCATATTCAAAGTATGGTTTGAAAGGTGTTTCCTGTGCTTGACTTATTATAAAAAACTGTCTTACCCTTTGTTCTAAGAGAAAAAATGGGGGCAAGAGTCTCCCCAAAGCATTTGTTTCCATGACAAGACAACATGGATCTGTCCAGAGTGTTAAGTCTCAAGGTGTTAAACCTAACAGAGTTGAGTTACTACTGATAAGAATGACAGATAAGGAAACATAGTGAAACAAGACAGTAAAGAATAGACCTAATAATGTAAGTTTATAAAAAAAGATTTTTTTAAATTTAGGAGCACAAAGGAGAAACAAATGTTTTAAAACTGCTGGAGGAGGGGCAATCTCCTCCTGTACCAGTCAGATTTGATTTGATGGTACACACACACACACACACACACACACTCTCTCTCTCTCTCTCTAAAGTGAACTGCTGATAGATGTTTAAGTTAAGGCAGGAAGAGGGTATAAGGTTAATGTCCTAGCGTCAATTAAAGTACACGTGAACTGTCAATGTGTGGCACGGAAGCCAGTACTTAATATATGGATATTGTTATTATTTGAGCTATAACCTCAAAAAACACCTTGTTGACATGAGGGCACTTCAATTTACAATAATCATCACAGAAAAGGAACACAGGCCAGAAGACAAGTCATGTTGTCATAAATAGCTTTGTTACTACCACTGCTATGAATGGAACAGCTCTCTGGTCAGGGTTCTTCTCTTCTGACCTAAACTACCTGCAGGACACAACCTATTCCTATCAGTAAGAGAAGCCCCTTCACTCAGGGAGTGATTGTCAACCATCAGGGGCTGCTCTAGCCAGGGCCTCAGTTACAAGTCAGCTCTGAACTCATGCCTGACAGCTGGACTCAGAAATGGTAATGGAAACCCGTCCTTTGCACCTCCATCTGTGTTTTTATTGAAGACGTTAGGAATGCTGATTACCTTGTCACCCTGGCCCAGGTTCTCAGATTTGACCTCATATAAAGTCTTCCAGTTGGTGTTGCTCCCCCCTGCTCCCCCAGACTTCAGATCAGAGATGGAAACACCATCCAAGGCTTGTCCTTCAGAATCAAACCTGAAAAATTAACAAAGAACAGTCACAGGGACTTGACAAAACTACTTTAAGGAGCTACTTTCTCCCAAATGTGCCACACAGGCTTCCCACTCTTCTTTGGCTTTTTTCAATAAGTCACAGTCACTTGGGCCAAAGTCAGCACCTTCCTCTTTGTAATCTTTAGTTTAGTGAAGCAAATGAATGACCCTTATCTCAATTGTTTTGATGCCCCCCAGTGGTCAAGACATACAGTGCCAAAGTACCACAGAACCTTCTGTTAAATTAGCCTTAAACCGCAACACTGGCCGGAGGGCCCACAGCCTAAAAACAATAACCAGAACCCTCAACAACAAAGCAGCAATAATGCAGAGCTCTCCAGATCAGAGAACTCTTTGGGCTGCTGATGCTCATTCCTGACCACAAGCTACATTTTCATCCTAACAGAAATGTATCCATACGTAAAGGAACAGACATCCTAATATAATAGGTCAACAAGAATGTTTCCATGGTGAAAGATCTTTTAAGCTTGATACAGAGTACAAAAGATTACATAACCCAGAGTAATTTACTAGAAGGTATTATCTATTTTCTTGTTATGGATTTATTTTCCTCAGGAGACTTGATTTATGCAAGCAATAATGTTAAAATTTGTATTAACTTATTATCAAAATAGACTGTATTTCCTGACCACAAAACAGCTGATATGAAGGAAAGAGGCCAGGAAGAAAGTGGCTCAGGAACACACCTGTGGCAGGGAAGAGTCAGACTGAGATTAAAAACATAGCAGATGACATTACAAAGGGGGATAACAGAGAGCTGTCGGCTTCCAGAACAGACTCCGAGACAGAGGCCATCCAGCAGAATGGATGTGGCCCGGTGCTGCAGACAATTGCCTTCTCATTCTGTCAGGTAAGCGGCTAAATCCGTCACAGAGGCACAGCACGGTCCATAAATCTGTTCCACCACAACCAGCTACACAAGTTTATGGTTTAAAAAACTCCAAGGAGACATTTGCCACCAAAGACAGCTCATCAGGAATCAACAGAGCAAGGAGTGAGGCGGCCCTTCTCACAGTAAAAATCCCACACTGTTAAAGCCAACCTCTAAACACCTCAAACTCTTGCCAAGGTGGAGGACAGGCACCAAACTTCTCTTTGATCAAGGCCAATTTATTTTCTTCTAGGGGCAGGCTTGTCTTTGGAAGCTGATGGTGATCATGGCTAGTGAAATAGGAAGACCTTACTGTGGGCATCAATTAACCTGGGGTCACACTCCAGAACCAGAAAGAATAACCAAACCAGGACAGATCCAAGTGATGGCTACTATGGGGCGGATCAGTAATGGGCCCTGCTCTCTAAGGTAATACCGGCTATCTGTGGACCTGACTCTGGAGACAAGTTTACAGGACATGAAGGAGGCAATAAATATTTCATGAAATTATTAAAATACCACCACTACTTGTTCCTACCAGGCTCAAAACAAAAGTGTGTTTGGGGGTGGCGGGCATGTAACATGAGATGATTCCTTAGTTACTTAAACCCTAAGACATGGTTTGAAACTGACACATCCCCCCTTGTGATTACTGCTATACAAATTATTTAAGCTCAAGCTAGTGTTTTCTGGGATCACATCAATTCTTACATTCTAAGCCTCAGTTTCAAGTGTTCTTTTAAGGCAGTTACAATGCCCTAAAAAGCTACATACTTTGAGGAGTTTAACAGGCTCGCCTCATCCCTTGAGTGCTTTGGGACTAACAATATAATGCCAACAAAAGCCCATTGTTCCTACCACATTGTATCAGAGTCTGAGGAATACACAGTGAAGAGGTGTGATGGGCACCAGCGGGTGTGTGGAGTAAGAAGGCACTTTCCCTTCCCACGCCACAGAAGCTTGCGGCTATAAGCGTGGGTGGGGGGGAGAAAAGCACCCTCAGCTCCCAGCCCCTCAAAACAGAACTGCTAAAGTCTGGCTGCATCCCGCTTTGGCCAGATCGGACTTGGCATGCACCACACTTCCATTCTAATTGCCTCCTCGGACTTCTCTGGTTTGTCATGGGATTACAGTTTGTCAGTTTAAGGTCTCTAAAGCCATCCTCTCAGAGGGTATAATGCTGCCAAGAAATTTAGCTCCATTCAGTATCGAAAGCCCTCTGCTCGGCAGACAGCTCACAGACTAGACTGACTGTAAGAACCAGGAGAACCAGCTCCCCTCAAAGCCCCAGTTCAAACAGTCCCTTTGTTTAGCCCCATTAAACCTACCATCCACGAAGCTTATAGGCCTCTGGGATATCAGGATTAACAATGACAGTGCTTGAAGACAGGACAGAGAGGCTCCGGCCACCAAAATCAGAAAGTCTGGCTCCTTTGATGGCCATCACGGGTTGTCTAGAACCATCAAATCTATCAGCCTGCGAAGGACAGAAACATCAAACACATACAAACAGGCGTCACTGGCAGGCTCATTTGAGAAAGAACACAAGGAACATTTTTATAGAAAATAAGGAAAAAAAATGTCAAGAGTAAGAGAGAATGCAATACAAGGGAACATGGAATTGCTGTAAGATAGACCTCACATACAAGAATTTATTCAGAGATAAATTGAAACAAACAAAAAAAACAAAAACCAAAACCAAAAAAAAAACAAAAACCCACACAACAAAAAAACCCCTAAAAAACAAAACAAAACAAAAACACACCAACCACCAAAAACAAATATATCTCATCTCTTACTATCTTCCTAGAATTAAAGAAAAGAGAATTTTAGTATGTAAGCCTTAAATAAAAACAGATCTCATGGAAGTGAAACCACATAAAGGATTTCAATTATACACCAAGCAGCCCAACCCTCCACCCTATGTACACAGCAAAGGACCACAACCCCTCAAAGGAGCTGCTGGTGTCTGTCTGTCTGCACATGCCCCACCTGCTCAACCCAAGTACTTACATCTTCTCCCCACAGAGTAGCCGACACCACCATCCCCGACGTGTCCATCAGATAGATATTTCTCTTTGAAACCTCTCGGTTGTTAGACTTCACTATGACCTTGGTGGCATCTTCATAGCTCTTGCAGATCCCAATTATGTCTGAAACACAGGCACAGTGTTTCAATAAGAGATGGTCAAGGATCCCATTTTCATAGAGCTAAAGGCTGAATGGCAAGTGCTGGAGCCTTCCATACCTTCTTGATTTTACTGCAAATGAAATTACCAATTACCACTCTCTTTGTTCCCAGATGAGGACTTACCGACAATTGAGTCTTTGGGCTTGTTCTCGAGGTCACCAATCCCCGTGAAATCAAACTGAACTGTGGGTAAATGATGATCATCTTCACAGGGCAGGACAGAGGTGTCATTATTGAAGGTCATCTCATAGTCATTTTTAGAGGTCGAAAATTTTTTGTTAGCAATCTTCAGGGTACCTTTCGAGAAATAATAGACCTGCAAGAGAGGCCAAAACGTGGAACATCCACTCAGTCAAGCACGAAAACCTTGTACCACCACCGCCTAACTCTCCCTGGACAACAGTCCCCTCGCTCTCCTGTCAGAGTCGAGACCTAAGGTCAGCACCACCATACCTTGTTCACGTCAATAAGGGGAAAGAACTTGTCCACTTGCTCGTTGAAAGCAGTCGCTCGGATTTCACCCTGCAGAAACACGCAAGAACGGCTTTAGAATTGGAGTGCTTCAACATTATGTGTGCTGGTGAACAACAGGATACATCAGGATCAAAACGCCACCTGGAGAGTAGTATGATAACCATCAATGAGAACTACGAGAGGCCTACAAACCTGCAGAAACACGCGTGTTACAGTCTTCAGTTATTAGCCTGATGAAAAAAAAATGTAGGCTTGACTAGATAATCCTGTAAGCATGCCTTATAATCCTCAAGGGGGGAATAAAAAAAAAAAATCCAGCAATGAGTTAACATTCTAACAACAGAAACAAAATATTCTGAATACTGAGTGGCATGCCTGAAGCCCACAGGGGAGGATGCTGAACACGGTGAGTCACAGCTTCTGCGGGGTGAGTGAGTGAGGACTGCATATTCAGGAGTCAGAGCCAAAAACGTTAGAACCAGTTAGGCTTGCAGCTTGTGTGGGGTTTGAGTTTCACTTTTATTTTTTTCTGTGAGTTGAAATGCTGCAGATGGGTAAGAAACGTCAAAATAAACAGCTAAAATCTTACTCAACTGACAGATTTCATAAAAAAAATTAGGTTCTGATGTTGCTTCTGTCACATGACTGGTACATTTAAGGTTTTATCCAATATTCAAAAAGAAAGAAAGAAGGAAAAAACCAAAATCTGCTTTATTTCTATCTTCTTGGGAAAAACTAGAAAAGAATGCATCAAGTAGATTTTAGGATTTACAAGTGAAATTAAAACTGATACACAGCTATCAAGCCTCCACAGCTTGAAAATGTTTTGGTCTCATGATCCTGGTTTGGTTTTGTTTAAATAAAGTGCATAAATAGCCCACACAATCAAAATCCATTTCCCACAAAGCCATTTATTTAGTCAGGTAGGTTTTGCCTGCCTTCTGTGCTGCCCCAGACAAGGCACTGCTAGTTCCTCTTGTTCATGTGCTTCTTAAACATTTAGACAACTAATTTCTACTTCAATAAATGCTTTTATTTAAGATCAAGGATTTTATTTGTGACCTTCAACCCTCTGCTCCCACACAGGATCAAAAGACTGCAACAGCAAGAAGAACAATGACAATGGTGTTTCTATTTGGTCCACTATTATTTTACACCTGATGGGCTCACAGGGATGGGGTCTCTATTTCTCACAGTCAAGTACACCTCTGTGGCCACATGACAAGTACTTACACTTTCATCAACCACTTCAATAGAGAAGAGCTTTCCTTCTCCTCGAGAATTGCTCCAGGTACGAATCTGACTTTTGTTGGTGACACGAGCACAAATAGTCCACCTAAAAAACAAATAGTGTTATTATAATTCGTGGTGTGACTTGAGAAAGAGCTGAAAGATTTCTCATCATCTTCCTGTGCCCTTTCATATCTTCTGCATATCCCATCTCTCAATGTTGGTTGTTAATCCAGTTAATTATAACCCCAAGATGACATACAGGCTTGACAGTTTATAGAACAAGCAAAGAGTAGAACACAGTGTGATTTAACACTAACTCATTCCCCTGTCAAATAAGTAAATTTATAGACTCTCTTTTTCTCCAAAAGAAAAATAAAATCACCAAGGCAACACTATACCTTAATGAGAGGTTTTAAGCTAGAAAATGCAATAATACTAGCAATTCTATTTTGCCACTATTATTAATGATAACTGATATCATTGGCCTCCTTCTAACATACGCTCAATGTAAGCTCAAGTTTATGAAACTTTGGGGGGAAAATACCTGGAAGCAGTCTGAACAAGGGACTACTGAAAAGGCAGTCACAAATCCAAGACGTTTACCTTGGGTTGTGAATACAAGAGTCTTGAACAATTCGGTTTATTATTGAACATTCATCATAGGGAAAAGCTTCTTGATTGAAAAAACCTACATATGAAAACTATGAAGGAGAATTGATGCCTTTGAGCTGTAGTGCTGGAGAAGAGTATTGAGAGTACCATGGACTGCTAGGAAAACAAACAGATTCATCCTGGAAAGGGTTAAACTGGGTGGCTCCTTGGAGGTAA
>NW_006399844.1:11672983-11686966 GCF_000299155.1 Elephantulus edwardii | reverse complement strand
AAGGATTCTGAGGCTCCGTCTAAAATACTTTGGACATGTTGTAAGGAGAAGGTCCTTGGAGAGGGACATCATGCTTGGGAGGGTGGAGGGACAGCGCAGGAGAGGAAGGCCCTCTATGAGGTGGATTGTTTCAGTGACTGGGATAATCGGGATGGGAGTGTCAGAGACAGTGAGATTGGCACAAGACAGAGCAGAGTTTAGGGCTGTTGTACAAAGAGTCACTATGAGTTGCAAGCAACTTGACGGCACATAACAACAACAACAACATATGAAGAAGACTCAACTAAAAGATCTTTTTTGGGGGGAAACCCCCAAAACAAACTTTTAATGGCTCGAATTAATTTTTTTTATTATTATAAAGCAAGTTTATTTCTACAGAGTGGAGGTGTCTTATGTTTACACAGAAGGACAGAATGAGGGGAACCCAATCCAACCCTTGTTCCCCTTACATAACTGGGAATCTTACTTCCACATTTTACTGGGGACCAAAGATGTTGGGATCATGAAGGGTCAGACTGTCACCAGCTGTTCAAAGTCACCCAGGCTCCAAGGTGGGGGAGACAGATTTTCAGGACCAAGAGATGCACTGTTCTGGGGGTGGGGGGCGCTAACTGAAGGTGAGCAGATCGGCCTGGTACATTGGGTGGCTGCAGGCTTGGTGTAGCATCACCTTCTTTGCTACCTGTTGGTTTTCCTTAGCTACCTAATGTTTGCCAGAAAGGACCCAAGCTTCTTGACAGAAGCCCCCACAGGGCCAAGTTCTTCAAAGGGCAGGGCCTCACGGCCTCCACTTGTGCAGCCCTTGCGCCCTGGACCCTGCCAATGTCCTCAAAGTGGTACCGCACTGCCACCTCGCCTTGCCTCACACGTGGGCCTGAAGCTCCAGAAGTTCCACCATCAGACTCTGGTCTATCTCGCGATGGCAGAAAACTTCCTGATTGTCTGGGACCGGCTGGAGGTCACTTAAATCAATGGCCCTGGTGGGGAGGATGGTGGAAAAGGTGCCCCAGAACAGCGGGATAGTCTCACGCGCTCTCCTTGGGCCTGAGCAGGGGGATGGATACTAAAGAGGCTTAAAGGAAACCCACATGGGGTGTAGGCAGGACCACTTGGGGACAGGAGGCATCACCTCCCTCCCTGTCACCAAGGACACTTCTGGTCCCTCGAATTAATTTTCAATGGGAAAGAAGTCATTATAAATATTGCTAACACAAAGAGGTGACTAACTTACAGTAACAATTATCAGATCAAGTCACCCCTTTATATGATGAAAAGAAAATGAAGTATCTTTTCATCTTTCAGCCAAAGAAAGGGGAGCGAGGCGGCACTTGTAGATATAAAAACTAAACACTTCATAGGATTACAATTTCTTGGTCTGAAGGTTTAGGGTTACAGCTTTGTGGATCTATTCAGCCACCTGGTCTCCTAGAATAGTAACAGGAGCTCTGGTGGCCTACTGGTAAGAAGCTGCACTGCAATCCCAGAGGCATGTGGTTCAAATTCACCAGGTGACATCCCAAAGGCACGTGGGAGAAGGATGGGTAATATCCTCCCGTGTGATTTCAGACTCTGAGAACCCGCTGAAGGGTCAGGTATGGGTCTGGGTCAGTTCTGACTTGACAGCACACAAAAACAACAGTATAGCAAGTAGTAAGTAGTGTCTGATATCTTAAAAGCTCGCCAATTCCCACCCAGGATCAAACAACTGTACTTTATTTGCCTGGAGCAGTTGGAAGAGGTTGTCCAGAAACTGGACAAATAAATTGGTTGTAGATCTAACTACCTACATAATTATTACCCCCTGCATCATGAGACCAGAAGAAAGGGCTGATGTATAGCTACTATTATTGGATGTTCTGATAAATGAACCAATAGCTGAGTATGGATCAAAAGGAGAAGAAGACATGTAGAACAGAACAACAAATTCTAGGAAACCAGACTTAGTGGATCCATTAAGATGGGGATAAACCCCTGAAATCTATTGTCCTGAACAGAAATTATTCCAGTAAATCATCTGTGAACAAAATCAGAGCTTAGCTCAAATAATAAAGCATGTCAGCCATGGACATTGTGCTATTTTATGGTATTACCTATATGTGACCAAATTGACAGCACTAACTCCAAAGCACAATTAAGAACTTTAAGAGGCAGAGAGAGTAAAAGTTAATGACAGAGATAATGAGAATGGTGATACAAGGTAACCAATAGCACTAAACTCTACAGGCAGAAATTGTTAAACAGATGCATGTTTTGTTATGTATCTCTTCACGAAAAGCAACCTGTATACTTTCCCACCTTAGGAGAGGAAAAACAAAAGAAATAAACAGAACCATTTTATGTAGTGGCACCTTTACATTCATACATTAAAAACTCAAAAGCCAACCCATGACAACAATGTCTAAGCACATTATGAATGTAATCTATGAAGTAACCCACCTGGACTGGTAAGGGGTGAGGCTGGCAATGGGCACCACTTTGGATGCCTGTGTGCCCCCAGCCGTGCTCACGAGGCTGGTACTTGCTGCTTTTCCAAATGTCTTTGAGGCACCACAAGCCTTTGGTACAGTGGATGCTTTAAAACAAACAGGAAGGACAATCCTTTACTCAGCTTTGACAGCAACTCTCACAAAAATTACTTAGGGTTGAAATTCTCAACCACTGAGGTGTCAATGATAAAACTGCAAAATGAGAGGCAATGTTTTATTTTTGGTTGGTTTTTTTACTATCCATGAAGAGCAAATGGAGACGGGAAGAGGATGATGACTCACGGCCAGGCAAATGAAAATTCACTATTAAATTTGTTGTTTAAGCCCCAAGGTTTATGTTGTTGCTGTGAAGATCTTAGCAACTCTGTGAACAAGAGGGTAGACTCCTGCCCTATCCTCAGGTCCCCCTGGCGCTCTAGTGCCACTGTTAGAGTCCGCCACTGTGTGGACTTAGCTTCTGCAAGGCTGTCCTCTCTTTTGGTACCTTCTACCTTTCCCAGTATCATGTCTTTTTCCAAAGATTGATCTGTCCTGTTAACAGATTATATAATGATAATGAATTCAGATACTGCATTTTGACGTTCACCCTCTTAAACGTTTCTCTTATACCAAGAGGAAAGAAAACCATCATTTTTGACTGATAAAACTGACAGCAAGTCATTGCTTGTTAGATGCCGTCTAGTAAATTCTGACTCACAGGAATCCTATATAAAACAGAAGGAAACACTGTTTGATCCTATGCAAACTGCCCAATCTCTGCTGGGCTCCACTGCTGCCATCACTGTGTCACTCCATCTCAAGGGCCTTCCTCTTTTTCACCGACTCTCTCCTAAGCATGAACCTTTTCTCCAGGTGATGAATCCTGTTATCATCATGCCCAAAGTACCTCCTGACTTCTAAGGAGCATTGCAGTTGCCAACAGTTTCAAGACAGATCAACTGTTCCTGCCTTACTCATTGGCCAACTTCTGCATGCAGATGAGGTGACTGAAAATAACTGGGTCAGGCCATCTTGGGCTTCAAAGTGACATCCTTTAATAAAGAAGTCATTTATAGCAAATCTGCCCACTGCAATATGTTATCTGATTGTTTTTGACTGCTGTTTCCATGGACAATGACTGTGGGTCAATGAAATCCTTGACAACGTGCATCTTTTCTCCATTTAGGCAAGTTAATAGTCACATAACCAATAAAACGGAAGACTGGGAAATAAGGCACGTTCTTAGCTGGACCATCTGATGGAAAGGACATTGATTTAAAGTCATCTCAGAACACAACACTCTGGTACTCCACTGGGCCACAGGGCTAAGTAGTACAGAATGACGTCCAGGGGACCAGGGTTGGTTGGAAACAAGAGACAGTTCTTGGTTCAAAACATGTAGGTGGGTGACTACTGTGACTCTTTACTCATTCATCTGAGCCTGCTACAGGAACCCGCCACTTAGAAAGAACAGGGAATTAAAGCTTATTAGAAGATGAATTTCTTAGTGTACACATTTCTGTAAATGTTCAATCTCCAAAATAAGAAACATTATTTAGTTCAATGATTTCGTATCTTTTAAAGAAAATTTTTTTTCCAGAATGAAATTTAGTTAACAGTGTAAATCTATCATTTATTTGCTAAGTTTCCCTGCCACGTGCCACATTAATGTGGGTACCTGCAGCACTTAAGTATGTGTACAATAGTAGGTATATGTACACACCCCCTCCCATCAGTCACAAACACCCCCAATCAATCACACACATACACTTATTCATCCAATTTCTCAATCTAGGCAGCTTACCCTCTACACGCACCAGGTGCTTTTTCTTTCCCCTTCCAGTTGATATGTGTTTAGGAAATTACTAATATTTTAAAAAATTTATTTCAACCTAAGTCAACTGGAAAAAGAGGTTTGTGAAGAGAGATAGGAAAAAAAAACAACACCACACTAGTTGCATTTCAGTCCAAGGAAGTGACTTTTAGTTTACTTACCCCTTATCTCAAGATCATCTATTCTATTCTACCCCTTCTTCAACAATGCAGAATCTGAGAATTGTGTGCAAATAGATCCACTTACAAAGGCAGGGAGATGCCACCTTGCTAACTAGGTAGATCCACTAATTAATGGGGGGAAGGAGGGAAATCTGTTCTGCAGATTTCAAAGAAACATGAGTGATGTCTTGGCCTGCTTTTGTTAGTACCCTCATACTGAAACAGACAAAATAACAAGGTGAGGGAGATAGAGGGACATGTGAAGCTGCGACAGAAAAAAGGACCTCTAAAAATAAACCAACCAATTCTACAAACTATAACTTTCATAGGTGGCTTCTCAGATCAAGAGATTTCCTAAAGCAAAGGCCAGAAACGAAATAAAACAATGCCAGCAAGAGCTTCTCAAGACCTGCTGTGGAGGAAGTGGGGGAAGACACGGTCTCCTCAGTGAACTGAGCAGCAGAGCTTATGACCAATAGAAAAGATACCACATTCATCCAAACGATAAACAGCCATGTGAGCTTCAAACAGGAAACTTGGGGAGACAAGTCAAATTTAATAAGCAGATCCTAGATAGTTAAAAGGCAAAATTTTAAAAGGTATGCAAATTCACAGACTGGCAGTGGGGAGAAAGCCCAAAGATGTGAAAAACGGGTAAGAAAAAACTATTAAGCTATTATTGAAAGAAAGTGTATCATTCTGACCATAAAACGGAATATTATTAATTATCTCTAAGACTACTTTTAATTATTTTCAATCACATTCTTCACAGTAAGATTCTGAATTATTCCTGGTAAGCAGCAATTCTGTCATGAATGGCATTTGCAAAACTCTCTTTAGTCCCAGATTAAATTGCAAACCACTATGCAAAATCTGATGGAGAATCCACAGCTGGCCTCTGTGGCTGTCTTACCCATTCCGGCACTCCCATTCTGTGGCTGGGGTTTGCTGCCGGGTGGGATGCTGGCTGCAACTGGAGTAGAAACAACTTGCTGCTGCTGCTGCCCAAGTCCTGAAGATCAAAAGGGAAAAGCTATTTTAGTGCAAATGAGGTTCCTCATGGATGTAAACGTCAGTAGAAGAAATACTCTGAGAAAAGTATAAATTTCTGGTTTTATCAGATTCTCACAGGTCAGAAGTCACACTGGGGCTTTCAAGTGCATGTGGTGAGTTTGTGAGGGGGGTTACTTTTTGTTTTCATTACATAAAAGGTTGGCTCCATTTACCTTTCACCTGCATATAATTGATAGCTTTCAGTTTTAATGAGGTTCTCCCCTAAAGCCTCGCCCACTTCTCCTGCCTGAACCTGCAGTAAAGTCACTGGGTTGAATCTGTGACATTACCACTATTTCCATAGCAACAAATCGATGTCATCAACAGAACTGTGTGTTCACGGCAGGATCTATCAGAAGAAAAAGCTGGTGGTAAGAAAAACCTAAAAGCAGTTCAATTGTCTCTGAAGTGCTCCTGCTTCAAAGGAAAAGGCAACATTCTGAAAGGATTCTACCCTTTCCCTCCCAAACAAAGCCACCTTATTCCGCAACTGACAGCTGGTAGAAAATAAGAGTTGAAAAAGTCTTGGGTACCATGAAGTGCTAGTGAACTGTCACAGCAGGGAGAGACGAGAACGGAGTTCAGAGGCAGGTGTGTCAAGAAAACAGGAAGATTAAAAAGAAAGGAGGGGAAATGAACACGTCTCTCAAACAGCAAATAAGAAACACCAGACCACAAGGGCATTTTATTTGCCCTTCACTCTTTATACCAATGTTTACAAAATTAAAGAAGGCGAAGTTGTAAAATCATTTTTAAAAACAATAGATTTACAGAATTGGCTTCTGCTTTTATGACTGGCATTAAAGGTAAAAATAAAACAAGCAAACTCATTTGGACTGCTCAGCACAAGGAGTGGAGTTACTGTGGCTTACAGTAACTCTGAACGTTGCAAACAATATGCTTGGCTGTTAAGTGAAAGCTCAGTGGTTTGAGTTCACCCAGAGGTGCCTTGAAAGAAAGGCCTGGTTAGTCACTTCTGAAAAATCAGTCCCTGAAACAACTACGAGAAATTATCTCACCCAAGTAAAAATAGCAAAATTTAACAGAACAGAAAACAACACATGCTGGTGATGATGCGAAGAAACTGAAATGCTTATTCACTTTGGTGGGAGTGTAAAATGGTACAACCACTATAGAAGGCAGTATGGAGCTTTCTCAAAAAGTTGGAAATAGAAATACCACTTGACTCAGCAATTCCACTACTGGGAATATACCCCAAAGAGACCATAACTGACACCCAAGCAGATATATGCACACCCATGTTTACTGCTGCTTTGTTCACAATAGCAAAGAGATGGAAACATGCCAAGTGCCCATCAACAATCAAATGTGGTACATTCATACAATGGAATACTACGCTGCACTGAAAAAACAAGGAACTCATGAATGATTATACAAAATGGGTGACCCTGAAGGACATTATGCTGAGTAAAATATCTGTCACAAAAAGACAAATACAGCATACTGCCACTGTTATAAAACAGGACTGACAAGGGGGCTGGGGGGAACTAAGAAAAGAGGGGATAAATAATCTACACAACATTAAAACAGACAAGGGAGACAACTGTATAAAAGGAATATATAATTAGGTATTACTGGCATGACTTGAGTCCAGAATAAGAGATGCATAGTAAAGTGGTGGTGGTGGAACTGTTTAACAATGAAAGAACTTTTTTCCCAAAGAAAAAAAGTATTTGGGGGAAAGAGGGAGCAGGGAGGAAAATGTGCAACAATGAACAATTGGAAACCCAAGTTCCTGATAACTTTCATTAAAAACTCAAAATTTAAAAAAAGTTGGTAAAAAAAATCAATCAATCAATCAGTCCCTGAGAACCCTGTGGGCTACGGCTCTGACACGTTGGGCTCACCATGACTCAAGAGTGGACGAATGGCATCTGGAAAGGGAGAAAGACAGATATGCATCACAGGTGAAAACTATCTTTTCAGTGAATTAAAATAGCAAATGTTAAAAAAAAAAAAGGTAAAACAATAGGAAAAAGTGTTTGCTGCACACAAGTATAATGCAAATACATCTCCTAGGGTTCATAAAAAAGGAAAGGGTGTGCACTACTGGGGAAGTACCCACTGCTGAACTGTCTGATCTCTCCAACTGCAGCATTTAAGGCTCTGCTGGGTTTTCCAAGGTCCAAACATGAATGTGCAGATTATACACTCATTTGTTTCTGCCCGTATTACTTTTAAATGGCACCACTAAATGAGAGCTAACTTGCCATTAAAGCAAAACAAATTTAACATAAAAGGAAAAAGGTTAAAGAGAATAGTTTATTATTTAGTTTTTCCCATGGAGACAAAAATTGAGAGACCTTATTTACATAGAAAAGAGAGCGCAGGTTATTGACAACAAAAGTTTTGATTTCTTTTTTAGTTATCTCCATTATCCCTGAATTTACAAAATGTCATATAAAATAGCACAAGAGAATTGCTCTTCTCCGACAACATGTCATGAAGGAATATTCTGAAATTCTGTAGTGAATCTTCTTTTAAAAAACCAGCAGGGAGAAGATGAGTTACTCAGTAAATAATATCGGGGCTAAGTGGCTTGAAGGAAAAGAAAACTGTATCTCCCTATTTGCTTCATGTAATATATTCATAAGAATCAAACATTCAAAAACGAAATAGTAAAAATGCACAAACCCTACTGTACTTCACCTCAGCTCCTTCCTCTCTCTGTATCGCTGCCTCAGTCTTATGATTGGAGTCTTACAGTGAGCAGAGAGCACTACACAAGTCTCCGATTACATCCTGTAATACCATCCTGCCATTAGGTTGATCTTAACACCACCATGCGCATCAGCGGTGAATTGGACTTCAATGGCTCCGTTTTTTTGAACTCGATTGGCAAATCTTTCTTCTATAGTGCCTCTGGGGAGACCTGAACCAACAACCTTCTAGTTAGCAGGTAAGCATGTAAATTATTTGCAGCAGATATTAAGGTCAGTAATTTTTTTAAAGTCTTTTTTTTAAATTTAAATTTATTATTTCAGAAAAAATTTACAGAGCCTTTGGATTTCCATTCATTCATTGTTGCACTTTTCTCCCTTCCCAACCCTCCCCCCTAGTACACTACCCTCTTGGAAAAGTAAGAGACAAATTCTTTCATTGTTTTACAAACCCTCCCCCAGGTCCACTCCACCATGTAGCCTTCGCTCTAGACTCCTGTCATGACAAAAATACCTAATCACATATCCCTTTTGAACAGTTTTCTCCCTCATCTTTTTCAATGCAGTATACATTATTGAGCCCATCTTTCTCAGTCTCCCCCTAACCCCGAGGTCAGTCCTGTTTTACAAGAATGGCACCATGCAGATTTGTCCTTTTGTGACTGAGATACTTCACTCAGCATAATGTCCTCCAGGGTCACCCACTTTGAATAATATTGCATGAGTTCCTTGTTTTTCAATGCAGTATAGTATTCCACTGTGTGAATATACCACAGCTTTTCTATCCATTCGTTTGTTGATGGGCACTTAGGTTGTTTTCTACTCCTTGCTATTGTGAACAAAGTCACAATAAACATGGGTGTGCATGTATCTGCTTAGGTGGTGGTTATGGTCTCTTCAGGGTTTATTTCCAGTAGTGGAATTGCTGGGTCAAATGGTATTTCTATTTGCAACTTTTTGAGAAAGCGCCATACCGCCTTCCACAGTGGTTGCACCATTTTACACTCCCACCAACAGTGAATAAGGGTTCCAGTTTCTCCAGAACCTCGTCAACATTTGTTGCTTGCTGTTCTGTTAAATTTTGCTATTCTGACTGGGTTGAGATGATATCTCATAGTTGTTTTAATAGTAATTTTTTTTTTGATGCTAACTATGCAGGGAGTTCTGGTAAGCTAGTGGCAAGAAGCTGTGCTGCAGTCCCAAAGGCACGTGGTTCAAGAACACTATCTGCTCTGCAGGAGAGGGATGGGCAATCTCCTCCCTTACAATTAACTGCCTCTGAAAACCTGCCGGAGGGTCAGCCATGGGTAAGTTCCAACTCGATGGTACACAACAACAACCAACAACAACAAGCACCAGGTGCAAACTTAAGTGCATTATACCTTCTCATCACTCATGAACTATTTTTTATTCAGTATTTCACATTTATGACAATAGTAAAAAAATGTACTACCCACCTATTTTGTGCATTAATGATGAACGTCTGGCAGTAACAAAGTCTGAGGTCCCAGATGGACTATGTGTGCAGAGCTTACATTGTATAGTATTATACTTCACTGCAGGGAGAGAAAAGTGGGTGCAGTCTCCCTGAGACACTGGAGTGGACACAGGAGCCTGAGCTCCCAAGCCTGGTGGAGTACAGGGGAGCTTGAGGTGGGGCTAGCAGAGGTAGGACACTGGCTAGCAGGTCCTGTGTACCCAGAGGACTGAGGCTGAGAAAGGAAGAGCCAGTACCCTGAAGGTATGCCCTTGGGGCAGAGGAGGAAAGGAGACCCAGGCTACAGCCTACAAAGGGCAACAGACACAGGCCAGGCCCAAGTCTGTGGCACCTCACATCCGCTGACCCTGGCACCTTCAGCCCCCTTAATGCTTTCTTGGTGCTCCTTTGTGGGTAGGCACAAGTGAGGGTAGCTGGTAACAGCAAGCGAGTGGCCAATGGCAGCTGAAGTTTAAGATCAAGGACAGAGGCTGGTCTTGCTGCTTCTGTCTCAGAGGAAACTCTGAATTATCTATTCTGGGAGTGGAGGGGAGCTGGTAGGCAGAATGTGCTCCTCACCGTGGCACCCTGACCCTCCTGCCTACAGAAAGGAACAAAGGAATCCCTTGCCCCTGAAAAGGCCACCAATGGCATTCTGAGGTCCTGAGGGGATGAACTGAAGTTACCCCTCTCCTAGTAAGGGCAGGAGATTGAGTGGACCCAGGGTGAAGAGAGGAGCAGCATTTGGGTCACTCTGACCGTAGAAGCCTTGAAGGAAAATTCTGTGGGTGGCAGCTCTTCTGAAGCAATGTAGAGAAAGCGAGGCGGCAGGTGACCTCAACAGAGCCTTGCTGGGACAGTCACAGCATGGGTGAGGAGGAATAGCGATGTGGTCATCTACCATTTTCACATATCAACTTGGTTTTGGAAAATAACCGTGTCAAAGAGTGAATAAAGAGTATATTCCATGTCATCTTTATCCCTATGATATACATACTACTTCTACTTTACCGAGGAGAAAAGATAAGGAAATCAAGCAACTTTGACTATTGTCATCTAGCTAGACGTTCTGAACTTAACTTTGACAAAAACCATCTATGTCGCCACTTAATTTTTAATTAAAATGGAATTCTAGTAGCCAAAACGATGATTATCTAAAACATAATAGCCATAATATCTAGCAACAAGGAAAAGCTTCTAACCCATTTCCTAGAGCGATCTTTAACTCGTGCTGCAGCCCATACTTGAAAAGTTGGCACAGAAGACAAGGGAACCAAGTGGACCGCAGAATCCTGGTGCATTCTAAACAGTAGCTGCCCTTCAATTTCATGCACTGCAACACAGCAGCCAACAGGAGGGCCTAAAACAAATCCGTCTACAACCAAATAAAAATCCTCTTGAAAATTAAAATTCTACCCCACAGCAGGAATACAGGGACTCAACTTATGATAATCTGCTTGTGCTACTTGCAAATCAAATCATTACGACAAAATGGATCAAGGTCATCATTTCCAGTCTCCTTTGCTCCAGCTTCATAACACTGGCTCTGACTCAGAAGGAAAATAGAAATAGGATATTTAAAAACAGACTTTAGCTTCTCAAGTTACCTGTACCCACACGTATCATTTTAACAGCAAGTGAACTACAGAGCCACAGGGGTGGGGGTGGGGGCTGGGGGGTGGTGGTGGCGTGACACACCAAAACAACTAACAGACAGTAGAGTATGAATAATAATAATAAAAAAATTTCTATCTACCACCAGTAGACTTAAGACTTAATTCTAAAAAACCTACAAAAATTCAATGTACCAATGACAATTCCTGATTGCCAGAAAAAGGAACAGAATCTTTCAATAGTGAGCAATACCAATAACCTAAGTATCATTTAAAAAACTCAAGACTAAGTAAAATATGACTAGGATAGTGCAGTGGTATAGAACTGAAACACATATTGATGGTAAGTGCTAAATACGGGAGATTTAAAACCTAATATCATGTGAAGCCTGAACTAACTGTATTAAACGTTTTCTCACATTTAGAAAATTCTGTAAATAATCTTCACATGTTTGCAGTATTATTAATATTTCTACGTACTTCTTGGAATTTGCCTATTTCTGGGATGAACTTGGCCAACCAATTTGACTAGTCAACTACAATGTCACAGATAAATTAGGTGCCAAGAAGATATAAATTTGTTTTTTGTTTTCTACTCACTGCTAATAGTGTCCTTACATTCACAAAAGTAAACTAGAAACCATTTCTGTGAAATACAATGTAAGGTAGTAGTGCTATAACAAAGCTATTTCCATGTCTGCCCAAGTAACAATGTGGTATTGATTTGGCTACAATGAAATATAATAGCAAATAATCCTGAACAGTAAAATCTTCTCTCATCCCTCTGCTTTTAACAGGCCCTGAAGGGAGGGGCCAGTGGTGCTGGATATTCAGACAAAGGAGTTATTCCATAGGTCTACAGTTCTGATAAGGGAGCTCTGGTGACTTAGTGGTAAGGCCTTGTGCTACCACCGATCCAAAGGCCGAGGTTCAGATCAATCAGCTGCTTTTGGGGGGAGAGAGGGGAAAGGTGGGCAGTCTCCCTTTTGATTTACAGCCACTGAAAACAGAGGGGAGTATGAGTCAACACATAACATCAACAGCTCTGCTAACAAGCACTAATTATCTCTTGCCCCTCCCACCTTTTTCTCAAACACTCTTGTTCCAGAAACACAAAATGTCCTCAGAAATCATTCCTTCCGCTAAATACCAAGTAAAACAAACATTTAAAAGCCAAAGGTGAAAAAGTTAAGTTATCCTCTGCAAGATTTCAGACAGATGCTAAGTGTTTCCTTCCTAAGAGTGAGACTAAGATAACCAGTGTGCTAATTTTAGTACATCTTTACAACTGCAAAACAAATGTGCTGTCCCTGTATAACATTTTCCTAATATGCTCTGGTTTTCCCCTTTCCAGTTGAAATCATTAAATTACTTTATTTACATAGATATAAATAACTATCTAGAAGATTTCACCTCGGGAAGGAGCATAGTGAAGGTATAATCTCGTATCTTCCTACTTCTCCTAAGAAAACCAATAAAGAGTAACAGGGAGAGTAAGGAGCCGTCTGCACACATACAACCTCTACCCCATACACAGCAGTTCCACAAAGAACCGACTGAAACCTTGCCCTACCCTCCACCGCCCTCATGACCTCCACCATGCACACATGGTCACTGTGTCAGGCTGCGTCCTGGCAGGTCTTCCTTTCTTTAATTGACCATCTCCCAGCATGATGTCTTTTTCTAAGGAGTGGTGCATCTCTGGACAATACGCCCAAAGGATGCGAGACAAAGTTTTACCATCCATGCTTCTAAGGAGCTGGGGGACCAAAAAATAAAAAAAGTCCACAAATTACAAGTGATAGTAAAATGAAGCTAAAATCACCATGAATCAAGAAGCCATAATAATAGCACAAATCAGTGTAGAGAACGTCAAATGTAAAAAGGAAGTAATACAAAACTCTGGAGCAAGGAAGACCTTGTTAAGAGTCAAAATCCCTAATTATAAAAGAGAGAATTGGCAAATTCTACCACAAAAACAAACACCACCAACATTCTTTCCCTAAAAAAACCTGCTGCACAGCAAAAACTCAATTTGCAAATTAAAAAGACGCTCATCTGAGACAAAAGGTAAAGTCTTAAACTCTTAATAATTAAAAAAAACTAGTAACCCAAGAAAAAGAGTAGCATGATAGCTTACGGTGGTGGTGGGGGGGGACCCAACAAAACAATCGAACCCAAAAAATTCTTAAACATATACTTAAAAATGTAGACTGTCATTCAGAATGAAAATTAAAAATGATACTGGAGGCACTGGAGCATTATGTTGAGTGAACTAACTCAGTCCCACAAGGACAAATACTGTATGAAACTATTACTGTAGAAGGAGTATGAGGATCTAAGGGGGAAGTAGGGGTTGGGGACCAGAGAGATAAGGATGGGCGGGTGGGTGTGTGTGTGTTAATCATAGGGTTGCACAATTTGAAGTGGGAGGATAAAAGAAATGGGAAATATCTTGTGTGAAAAACAATGTATTTGAATTTTGTAAATAAATCAGTATTGTGGTTGTTGTTATGTGCCGTCGAGTCGCTTGTGACTCACAGCGACCCTATGTACAACAGCTGTAAACTCCGTTCTGTCCTGTGCCAATCATACTCTCTGACACTCCCATCCCAATTATCCCAGTCACTGAATCAATCCACCTCATAGAGGTCCTTCTTCTCCTGCGCTGTCCCTCCACCCTCCCAAGCATGATGTCC
>NW_006399844.1:11656163-11670838 GCF_000299155.1 Elephantulus edwardii | reverse complement strand
ATCTCCTCTTCCTTGGCTCTGGTTGTCAGTGCATATATTTGAATGATAGTGGTATTCACTGGACTTCCTTGTATGTGTATAGATATTATCCTGTCACTGACAATATTGTACTTCAAGATGGATCTAGCAATGACTTTTTTAACTATGAAAGCAACTCCATTTTTCCTCACCTTTTCCTCTCCAGAGTAATATAATGTTAAAAAAATTAATAAAAAATTTAAAAAACGACACTGGATAACCAGTTTGCACTTATCAAATATAAAAAAATTTTAAAGTGTAATGACACACTCTTGGCAAAGCTGGGAAGAAACCAGTCTTTTCTTTCAAATACTGTGGGTAGAAATGCACTGTCCTGTGGGGGTGTAGGGGTGGCGAATCCACGATATCTACCAATCATGGTTCATTTACCCACTGACCCAATCACCTCACTTCTGGGAAGCTAATCCCTTTTGTTCACAAACCTACACATGTGTAACGTTATTCACTGCAGCAGTATTTTAACAACCAGAAGACAAAAACAAGCCAACGTCCACCAATACAGGTATACTGAATAAACTATGGAAGAGCCACAAAATGGAATGCTCTACAGTCACTAAATTAAAAAATTTGAGGGAAAAAAAAAGAGAGAGAATGTCTCAACACTCTTCAGGAGTGATCTCTAGGCTTGTGCAGGGGATCTACTACCTCTCAAGATGCAAGATAGTGTATATGATATGCTGTCTTCATGTATGCAAGGTGGAGTATGTAAGAAAACTATATATTTGGTTACACTTATAAACAGCTTAAAGATGAAATCCAAAACAAGTCCACTGTCATCAAAGTGATTCTGGCTTGTAGTAACTAGGGAACAGACGAGACTTGGAAATATAGGGTTTCCAAATTTTTATGGAAGCAAACTGTCCTCTTTCTCACATGGTGCAGCTGTGGGTTCAAACTTCCAGTTAAAAGGAAGTGCTTTAACCAGTGCACCACAGACAGGGCTCCTTGAAAAGGAGAAGCCACTGAAAGTGGTTCCCTACAGAGGGCAGCACTGGGTAAGGACCGAGGGGGAGGAGACAAGGGTAAAGCAAGTTACCTCTGAATATGCTTTTTGCTTCAACTTTTGGAAACATAACCATATATTTACTGAAAAACTAAAAGGGAAAATAGTTGTCTGGTTATTTTATCTTTTTTCTTTTAGAATTACACCTGTTTTAATTAGTAACCTTTAATTCCTCACCTGGAAATTAAGAATACTGAGTTACTGGTGTCTTTTTATTTTATTGCGTTTTGAGTGAAAGTTTACAAAGCATAGTTTTTTCCTCATTCATGCACATTTTGTTCATACATACAAAGTTTGATCAAATAATACAGTTTATATCTTACTTATATGGTCTTTCCCTAGTTCTTAAGTGGTAGCTTAAGATCTTGGTCAAGCACTTCCTTGCCTCTTCAACAGTAACAAATGATTTTTCACAGTTCTCCTATCTCTGACATTCGGGGATATTGCTGATCCTCTGTGAGGGTCCAGGCCTAGTTCCACCTCTCTTTCATTAAGGGCTGAGTTGCAGGTAGTAAAACAAAGGCAGGGTGCAGCTTTTCTCCATCCCAAGAATGACAATGATCAACTCCAACCATAAGCAAACGCCCTACCTCTTAACATCCAAAGTTAAACTAAAGTCTATGTCCAAGAAATTTAAATTAAGACAGCGAACTAGTGTACGTGATGAGAAATCTTCTACACACAGAGGAAATCGCTTAAGCTCCATATTCTATTAGCAGCTCAGTGACAGTCGAAATTTAATGAGAGCAGCTATTTCTCTGAGTTAAAGCAACAACAACTACAAGACTTCCTACTGAGAAATCATTTGGGAAAGAAGAAATACACAGTGGAAGACTTCAAATACATGGTTGTATTTGATGTACATACTTCACATATGTAATTCTTAGCAGGCAGGCCTGACAGAAAAGCCAGCTACCGAAAACCCCGCGGAACACAGTTCTACTGACCACACAGGGGCCTCAGGAGTTGTAATCAACTTGACAGCAACTGTTTAGGTTTATTTTGTTTTACACATAATTCACACATTTCTCTTTTAGTACCTTTATGGTGTGACTAGCTGTAAGTCTATTTTAATCCCTGATGTGCTATAATTAAAATAGTTCACATACAAGCTCTGTGTTTACTCAATTATGGAATTCTGAAATAAAACTACTCCATGTCTTTAAAGGGGTGCTCTTTACATGAACTGTGTCAGAAAGATTTTCTAAAGACTCCCAACTACCTATAATCTCTTAATGTCTTCAGATTTACTAAAAATTAGCTTTGGTAAGTAAAAAGCAAAATTATCCACTTCTCTGATTTTTTTAAATCAATCTAACATTATAATAACTATCTGAAAATACAATGTCTCCTACACGTGTAATAAAGAAAATGAAAATATTTTTTAAAAATCCCAGAAACAAATATTTTATTGGAAAAAAAAAATTAAGTCTAGTCATTTAATTGTGATCTAATCTGGCACTGACATTGAGTTCTCCCTCCTAGGAAGCAGAGAGAAGAGACGTGTAGAAGAACTAGGTTAAAATTTTCCATAAATATTAAGTCAACAAATATCTAGACTTGAGAAATCAAGAAGAGTAGGATTTATTTAGAAATACAAAGTAAAAATTGACTTTCACAAGACAGGAGTAAGGGCCAAACAAGAGCAAGGCAAGGGAACACTGTTTTGTTTTGTTTTTAAGTATACCTTGCAAAGCTATTTGAATTTTAAAACTATAAAAAACAAGATGAGTTTAACAGACCAGATTTATTCTCACACTTAAACAAACCCAAAGTACATGAAATAAACAGGTTTGAAGCAAACTGAACATTAAACAATGGAGGACAATGTTCTCTGAGACACAAGAAACAAATGTGAGAAGGAGGATTCATTCGTACTGACTTGAGAGTTGCCAAGCTGGCAACAGAGGAAGGGACCCCTGAGATGGGAGTCTGGACAGCACGCAGCATTTAGAGCTCTCAGAACAGAGGACAAAAGAAAACAGAGCTGTAGTTTTGGGAGTTTTTAATTTCAAGATTCAAATATTCACTGCTAATGTTTCCAATCTATACAGACAATATTTTCCTCTTTGTTTTTATTGGTTTTGATATTTTACAATCTTAAGGAAAAAGACATATCTGGAATTTATTTTGGTAAAAAGTGAGGTTCCAACTTTATTTCACCTGGTTGGGGAGCAGGGGCAGATAAACATTTCCCTGCTATGGAGGTATGTGATTTGATGATTCTTTGTCGTTGTCTAGGACTGTTAATATCTATCTTATAGTTTAAAGGAGTAACTTTTCTCCCCGTTTCCATTGTCCTTTTCTATACATTTCCAAAGAAAATAAAAATCATTAGTAATTCCACCAGAGATAATCAGTGCTAAATTTAACACACACACACTTATCGACCAAGTTTCAAAGACCAGGGCATTATGCAAAAATCAGTTATAGGAAAAGAGAGGATCACTACATTAGATTACAAAATAGAGAGTAAACCCATCAGATCACACCACCTAACTGCCAGACCACTGAGAACCCAGCCCTGCAGCTGAACAGCTGACATAGAGCCGTGACCATGCGGCCAGAATCACTGTCGCCGGCCCTTGGTCAGAACTGTGTGTTAAAATGTGCAAAACAGAGTGTACATTTTTTATGGGTCATAAATGTGAAATGTTGAAGATCAAGACAGTCAACACGTGAGGATTAGTGTATATTCAAGCTAATAAATACTAAGAAACAACTATAAGACTTAAGGGATTCTAACCTCCTTTTAAAAACAAAAACGGGTTGTTTATTAGCAAATGAGTTGGAAGTGACCCATAGCTGAGCCTCCCGTGGGTCTTCAATGGCTGTAAATCAGAGGAGATTATCGGGCCTTCTGTGCAGCAGCTGGTGGGCTCGACCCACCCATGTTTGTATTAGTAGCACAATTCCTTTCACTAAGCCAGCTTTCTCACTGATATTACACCAAGACATTTCTTTAATCTACTTTAAGTGCACTTTCTCCATTAATTCTCCAACTTTCTCCTCTTAGTCATGCAAGCCCTAAAATCCTTTCATTAGTATTGAAAAACAAAGGCAAATAACTTAGTGCCTGGACCTCAAAAATCATTATTTGCATTAATAAATCACACTGAAAGGAAAAAGGTAGAATTCTTCATCTATTAAAAAACCCAAACCAAGCCCAACCTCACTGTCACTGACCTGAGATCTACTTGCAGTGATGGAGCAGAACTGCCCACAGGGTTTCTAAGTCTTTGAAGAAATAGACTGCTGTATCTTCTTCTCATGGAGTGGCTGGTGGGTTCAAACCACCAATCTCTTGGTTAGTTGTCAAGCCCTGACCACAGCCCCAGAGACATACAGAGGTATTCAAGTGAATCCTACACCTATCAGGAGCATTTTACCTTCATTATAGGGCACTGGATTACCAAGCTTCATCCCAACTGCTTCAGCTGATTTCAAAATTTCTAACTCCATCAAAATAACTACTCTCCTGCAAAGGCAAACAAACACAAGTAAGTTAAAATAAAAAAAACAATGACCACAAATTCAGAAGCCCTTCAGTCAAATGACAGAGCTATTAAAATGCTTTCTTCAATATCACTTTTCTAAAGCTATTTGCTTTTCTCAAATGTTTTTCATTGCTGAAAAACTTGAGATATCAATTCCTACACAAATATTTCCCTTAAACCTTCCTTCACTGCACTATTATCAAGGCCTTTTATGATTACAGGGTTTCATTTCCCATCTAGTCTCTTAATTAAAATGCATCATCCTTACTATACACTGATCTTCAAGGAACCACTGACATGATAAGAATTTGGATTAAACACAAGCCTTCGTGGCACAGAAAGAGAGCATCTGTTTTTGGAAACATATACTTATCTAAACAATCACTTTTTCCTGTAAAAACCAATTATGCATTATGACAGAAGACATTTTAAAAGCGTAATTATCATGTATCTTTTGGAAGTGGTAGTCTTTGGCCTATCTTAACACTTCCCACTGATCATAGGCCAAAAACTAAAACCTGTGACACGGCTCTGGGTGGCTGGCCTTGAAAACCTCTCCTCACCTCAGCTAACACCAATGGCCATGGCTCTCCACTCTCCAGAGTCCTGCTTTCCCTCAGACCCTGGCTCTTTCTGGCCACAAAGGCTTTTGACTGTGATACTCTTCCCTCAATTTGCCAACATTTAATACTAATTTTTACACTCTTAAACAACACTTCCTCAAGAGGTAATTCCTAAGTCTTTAACTTCTTTGTTATATTGTCTCCTAGTTTAGATTTGTATCCTTCAGAACACTTCAGTCAGTTTTAATGAGATATATATTTCTTCAAACTCATCTCACTGCTGTCAAGTTGGGACTGACTAAGAGCTATCTATCCTTCCAGCAAGTTTCTGAAGCTGCAAACTGCATGGGAGGCAGTTGCCCATCTTTCTCCCTTGGAGCGGCTGGTGGATTTGAACAGCCTGAGAAGTGCAATCCTTGGGTTAGCAGCTCAACTCCCTACAGACTATGACATCTGACCTCCCACGTACACGTCTTAGGTAGAGCTTCTCACCTACTAAATGATAGGCTCAGGTAGGGCACAAATCGTGAAAAGTTTAATATAACAAATTGGTTCAGGGTAGTCACTCAAAACTATTTTACTAAAAAATATTTGATGGCAAATAACATGATAATAGTTGTATTTTTAAAACAAGCCCACAAGAACCAAAATACAACTTTTAAGTATGTCACACCTGAATACAAAACTAACTCAAGAACAGATTTAGCAGTCATGAAATCAAAAGATGTGTTGCAAATCTGTTGTCAAGGACCTCTTTAAAGAGTGAAAGGGCAAAGATGACAATTTTAAGGGATCAAGGCACTCTTGGCTCAAGACATGGTATTTTCAATTTCTTGGTAAGAATGTGAAAGTTGAGCAATAAGGAGGACTAAATAACAATCAATTGCAGTTTGGTGAAGAGTATTGAATATAACATGGACCTCCAAAAGAATGAACAGATAGATCCATCTTGGAATAGTGCTCCTTAGAAGCAAAGATGATAAAACTTCATCTCATGTACTTTAGGGATGTTGTTCAAAGCTGCCAGTCCTTGGAAGAAGACATCATCTTGGGAACAGTCAGAGGGTCCCCAGAAGCGAGGAAGATCCTCAATGACATGGACTCACAGAAGGGACTCCAACCAGGGGTCTGAGCCTGGAAGGACAGTGAGGACAGGCGAGGAACGAGCCGCGTTTTGACCTGTTGCTCACAGTGGTTGCTATGAGTGATAGTCAACTCAAAGGACCCTAACAACAATAACTAATTCTTCTTCATTTTGTTATATTCTATAAATAGTCTGAGAGTGGCATTTTAGAGTTTTGCACATAAATCTAAAATATCAGTCTATGCTACTCTTTCATCAGTTTTTCATAGCAGGGTTAAGTTACTTCAAGAAAATTATCTTGAAGTTATCTGTTCTTAAAAACCAAAGATTGTCTTCATAAAAACTATATGGCAGGAATTTATTTCTTTTTTAAAACCTGGCAGGAATTTATGTGTCACTGAGTCAATTCTGACTCAGAGTAACCACACAGGACAGAGGGGAAATATCAGATAGAGTTTTCTAGGCTGACATCTCCACAGATGTACACTGCATGGTCTTTTCCTCTGCAGAGTAGTTAATGGGTTCAAACTGCAAACCTTATGATTAGCAGGCATGCTAATCACTGTACCACCAGCATTCCTCAACAGATACTTAGTGGTGGATATTTAACAACCTTCCAAAGTTACCCAAATTACTCCAGAACACGTAAGAACAAGGCTTATAAATCTTTCAGCATTACCCCAATATCAAAACCTAAGGGAAGACGCACAGATACACAAAATCAAAACTAATCTCGGCTTGTAATACATATACATACATCTTAAATAAAACATTAGCAAGATGAATCCAACAGCACATTAAAATACCCCAACACTGATTTTCAGAAAATACAAATAAACATGTTAAAGGACAATGACACAAATGCAATCAGCAAAACCCAGACTTTGTAAAGACGTAAAATAAATAAATAAATAAATTGAGCCATTTAAAAAACAGTTAAGGAGAAAAAGATATAGAGATGGAATTATACAGTTTCAAAGACACTTAACACAGTGCCCCAAATGACAGTAATACATCGAAGGGGGGGGGGGGAAGTGTCAATTTAAAACTGCGTGGCAATGTGTTAAAAAAATCATGAATGAACTGTGGTGTAAATTTTCCTATGAATCTGAATTTGGGTAAATCATTGTGATACAGACCACGAAGCAATCATACAATGGATCACGGAAACTCCATATGGTTCAGAAGTAAAGAAAGGAACGCGCCAGGGATATGTCCTTTCTCCATATCTTTTCAATCTATACGCAGAACAGATCATTTGGGAGGCTGGGCTGTATGAAGAAGAATGTGGCATCACAATTGGAGAAAGACTCATGAACCTACATTATACAGGTGAAACAACCTTGCTTGCTGAAACTGAGGAAGACTGAAGCCTTTGCTGCAGAAGGTCAAGGACTACAGCTTTCAATAGGGATTGGAGCTCAACATCAAGAAGACAAAGATTCTCGCCACTGGGCCAAATGGCAGCATTATGACAGATGGAAAAGAGATTGAGGTTGTTTACAATTTCATCTTGTTCAGATCTAAAATCATCACTCTAAGCATCAGCAGTTAGGAAATCAAAAGATGAGTTGTATTGGAAAAGTCTTCTGTTAGACCTCTCCACAGTGCCAACAAGCAACAATATCAGTCTAGAAACTAAGGTGCACCTGAGCCAAGCCATGGTCTTAATTACTTGCTATGCATCTGAAAGCGGGACAATGACTAAGAGTAACAGAAGAAGAACTGATGCCTATAAATTGTGGTGCTGGAGAACAGCACTGAATATCCCATAGATTGCTAAGAGAACAGAGAGGGTCAAACCAGGTTGCTCCTTGGAAGCAAGGATTTTGAAGCTCTGTCTTAACACTTTGGGCATGTTGCCAGGAGGGACTAATCATGCTTGGAAAGATGGAGGATCAGTGTAGGAAAGGAAGATCCTGAATGAGATGGACTGACATAGCGACTGATGGGGGCAGGTGTGTCAGAGAAAGTGGGACAAGCTTCAAGCTAGGGCAGGCTTCAGAGTTATTGTTCATAGGGTTGCTATGAGTCATAGCCCTCAACAGTGCATAGCAACAATAACAGCAATAACAACAAATATTTGTATATCCATATGCATATCTCAAAACACAAATACATGCCTGCTGCTGTTGAGGAGACTGAGATCCACAGCAACCCTAAAGGAGAGAGGAGAACTGTCTCCCAGGGTTAACACATCTTTCTCCCCTGGTGTGACTCATGGGTTCAGACCACCAACTATTAAAGCAGCTGGGCGCTTTAACCACTGCACCACCAAGATGCCCACATATACCCTCAAATATCTAGATTTGATGAATGTGTGAATAATTAAAAATTAAACAATGATTGGTCAGTTGACATGATGAGATACATGACAATACATAATATTTTCCCTTATAGTCTACTTTTGTACATTTTAAAGTAACCAGAATTTAAAAAATCAAATTTTTTTCAAAAGATAGAAAGAAGGAAAAAAACGGAGAGAAATAGAGTAAGAAAAATATTTTAAACGCTGGATTTATTATAAGAATACAATTTGTGGAAGCTCTCGTAGCCTAGTGGAAAGAAGCTGTGCTGCAATCCCAAAGGCACGCAGTTTGAATCCACCAGAAGCTCCGCTGGAGGAGGAGGAAAAAAATCTCTTCTTGTGCCAGTCAGATCAAATGCGACGGTACACAACAAGGGGGGAAAATAATGAATAAAAAAATTTTTTTAAAAAGAATATAATTTGTGGGAGCTCTGATGGCCTAGTGGCAGGAAGCTGCACTGCAATCCCAGAGGTGCAAGGTTCAAATCCACCAGATGCTCTGCTGGAGAAGGAGGTTCAACCTCCTCCAGTACCAGTCAGATCTGATTTGATGGTACACACACAAAGATAATAAAAAAGTAATTTTTTTTAAAAAAAGAAAAACAAAGAACTCATGAATTATTATACAAAAAGGGTGACCATGGAGGACATTATGCTGAGTGAAATATCTCAGTCACAAAAAGACAAATATGACATAATGCCACTGTTATAAAACAGGACTGACATGGGTGCTAGAGAGAAACTAAGAAAAGAGGGGCTAAATAATCTATACGTTATTGAAACAGACAAGGGAAGGAACTGTATAAAAGGAATATATGATTAGGTATTATTGGCATGACAAGAGTCCAGAATAAGAGCTACATAGGTAAAGTGGTCTTCAGAGGCCGGGGGGAGACACACTGTATAACAATGAAAGATTGGAAACCCAAGTTCTTTATAAACTTTCATTAAAATCTCAGTTAAAAAAACTTAACAGAAAAATCTAAAAAAGTTCCTGAAGATAATAAAGTTCATGTATTTGCATGATAAATATCATGCTGAAAAGGAAAACAAAAATATTTTCATTAAAAGCAGGGGTACAAAGTACTTAAGGCCCAACATTTATTGGATGAGAAAACTTAGTATCAAATACAACAAATTTAATTCAAATCTTTGCATTCCAGTAAGACTTTTGCTCGGTTCCCCTTCCTTTTTTTTAAACTTGACACTGTATATCTACAATTCATATACTAGAATAAACACAGAAGAGCCAAGAAAATTCAGGGAGAAAAATGTACTGAGAGGACAACCTGTTAGGTTACTATTCTATGGAAACATAATTTATTGAGACTCTCTGACAGATAATAACAAATGCTGGCAGGCCTAGAGTAGCCAGAATAGTCACACACTGACAGGGGAAATGTAAATGGGTGCACCCACTATGGAAGAGAGCTTGGCAGCTCCTCAAAAATTTAATTATAGAGTTACTATTTGACCTAGCAATCTCACTCCTATATACTCAAGAGAAATAAAAATGCATGTCCACACAAAATTTGTCCCCAAATGTTCAAAGCATTATTATTATTCCTAACAGGAATAATATCACCTGATAAAGGATTGAAAAGTGGTGTACACAAACAATGGAGTGCTATTTGGCCATAAAAAGGAATTAGGTTCTGATGTGCTACAACATAGATGGACTCTGAAATTCTTATGCTATGTAGAAAAGCCAAGTCACAAACAATCCATTTCACTGGCATAAAATGTCCACAATAGTAAAATATATAGTCAGAAAATAGATTAGTGGTTAGTCAGGGCTAGAGATGAAAGAAAGGTACAGTGTTTTTTTGGGGGTATAATGAAAATGTTATAAAAATGTGGTGATGGCTGAACAACAGTGTGAACACAGTAAAAATCATTATTAAATTACATATAAATAGGTGAACTGTTTGATTGTGGATGGTATCTCAATAAAGCTATTAGTGATCACTGGAAACTTGAGAAGAGATCCAGATTAAGTGAAATACTAGGCTCTTTAATTTACTTCTGCTCCAACTCACTGATTAGCCACAAAAATGTTAGAATGATGGTTTCAAAATAAATTAAAAAAATTCCTAAAAAAACCCCCACAAAAATGTTAGAATGATGGTTTCAAAATAAATTTAAAAAATTCTTAAAAAAAAAACCCTACCCAAACACACACACAACAAAAACCTAACCCACACACACACACTCTCCATGATATAGGCTGCCCATTTGGAAGAAAATGAAGCTAGATTCCTCCCTTGTGCCTCATATAAAAATATAACTCAGATGAACTAGTCTATTACAAGATGTATGAAGAACAAAATACTTTTATAGCATGATCAGGAGGCCTCCTAAGCAAGATATAAAACCAGAAGTCATAATAGGGGAACAAAACGACAAACTTCACTAGATTGGGAAAAAAATGATTGTTGATTCCATACCACAGATACCATAAATACACCATGATGTTGTTGTTAGGTCATGCCAAGTAGAGTACAACTCATTAGCGACTACATAACAAAAGATCTGAACCCTTACCTATCCTGTGCCATCCTTGTATTTCCTGACACACAAGAGCCCATTGCAGTAGTCACTATGTCAATCCACCTTACTGAGGGTTGTCTTCTCCTTAACCGACCCTCCACCCTTCCCAGCATCATGTCCCTCTCCAAGGAACAGCCTCTCCTAGCAACATACCCAAAGAATGGTAAGGCAAAGCCACATTATTCTTGCCTCCAAAGAGCACCCCGGCTGCACTCTCTCCAATACCTATGTTTGTTCTCTTGGCCGTCCATAGGATGTTGGCTCTTCTCTAACACCACAGCTCAAAGGTGTCAATTCTTTTTCTGCCATCCCTATTCACTGTCCAGCTCTCAGATGCACAGCAAATAATCAGAAAGAATATGGCTTGAATGAGCCGCACCGTAGTCTGCAAACTGAAATCATTACTCCTCAATAATTTGGAGAGTCAATGAACACCCTTCCAGCAGTCAGGAAATAAAGAGATGCATTGCACTGGGAAATTCTGCAAGATGAAGCTGTTAACAGTTTCAATCTTCTCTCCATCTATCATGAAGCTGCCTATCGGTCCAGTGTTAAGAATCTTTGTTTTCTTGACACTGAGATGCAATCCGTAACAGCTGTCCCAGAGGAAAGAAAGATGAGCAATCTCCTCCTGTGTAATTTACAGCCACTGAGAACTTTCTGGAGGATCAGGGATGAGTCCTACCCAAGGGCACATAATAACAGTAACTGTAGGAAAATATAAATTAAAATAATGCTGACAGGCAGTTATTAAACAACAAAAACTACAATACACTCAGCATATTCAGAAGGTTAAAAGGAGATAGGAACTATTTCCTCCATCAGCTTTAACATAAAAAATTGGTTGGCACCGAGTTAATTCCAATGCATGTTGATCCCCTAGGCGTTTCCCTTAGATTTTCAATGGCTGGTTATTCAGCTAGTCCTTTCCTCCAAGGCTTCTGAGTGGATGTAAAATTTTGCTTAGCAGCCATGTGTCCATAAGGTTTTTATGGGCCAACTGTTTCAGAAGTAGATTGCCAGGTCTTTCTTCTCAGTCTGTCTAGAAGTTCCACCAAAACCTGTCCACCAAGGGTGACCCTGATGATATATGAAATACCAGTGGCTTAATTTGCAACACCACAGCAACACAAAAGCCACTGTACAGCACAAGCTACCACACAGTACAATAAACTGACAGAGAAGCCTTCCCCCTAGGCCTGCCAATGCTGAAGAGCACTACAGAAGCAGGCTACCACATTCATGTCCCAGAGGAGCTGCCATGTCTGAATCTCTGACTTCTCACGTAGTAGACACACTCTTAGCCACTACGCCACCAGGGCTCCTTAAAACAAAGATAGAATTCACATATCCTAAAATGTACTCCTTAAAAAATGTGCAATTCAGTGGTTTAAAGATATTCAGAGTTGTGCTAGCACATTTTTTATCTCCCCAAAAAAGACAGACTGTGCTCATTAGCAGTCATTCCCCATTCGTTGGCCCTGGGAACCACTAATGTGTTTCTCGGGATTTGTCTGTTCAGAAACAGACATTCTTACTCACTATTTACAAGGATGTTAACTGGTCCTCTGACCCTACAACATTAAATCTAGTAATCTACCCTTCAGAAACAATAGCACGAGAATGTAAAGATACACGTACACGAAGGATTGCTCAAGCCATCTGAAACTCAACTAAATTATTATCAAAAGCTAAGGGTAAACAAGCCTGCATGTTTATATGCAGGCTCTCAGCAGAGGCGGGAGAGATGATGAGGCATACTATTATGCCAAGGTAGTAGAATAAATCAAAGTCCATGGGAGAGACTATCCTTACCTGGAGAGAGTGGGCTTTGGAGCCTAAGCTTCCCAGCAGACTGCATGCAACCCCAGCAAAGTTTCCAACCCTCTCCCACAACCATGGCCCGGAACACAGAAAAGTGGCTAAAAAGCACCACATAAGCACTTAAAGGAATGGAAGATAACAGGTCCCAAGTGAAAGAGGTTGGCAAGGAGATTTACCTAGACTAGCCTGTATCAGAGCAAATGTAAAGTGTAGACAGAAGTGTCCACATTAAGCATGAACAAAAAACTGCGTCCAACAGACACAGTAACAATGTAACACACAACAGTATATAACATGAAAGAAACATGGAGGCAAGACAACCCAGTCACGGGGGAGAACAGAAGCCAAGAACAGGGATAAAACTTGTCAAGGGAGGTTTCCAAATGAATAAAGGTAGGAATGAAATAAACTGAAGTGCAAAGATGAGATCAAATAAGAGAATGAGAAGGGACTCTCGCGAGGAAAAGCTGAGAACAAAAGTGCACTACTTTTTTTTAATACTTAAGATACATGAGGAGAAGACCAGAAAAGTTAAAAATTGGACTACTATTACTTGGAAATCCTCGAGGTAATGCAAAGCATGTGTTAAATTATTAAAACAAGTTGGGAAAATATTTGGAGGAACACGCTATCCACAACTGCATAAAACTGAAATACGAGAAATGAAAGAGAAAACAGCATAAAGGAATTACACTTAAATTTTTCTTCAGACTCGAACCTTGCTGATCAAAAAAAATATAGCCTTTCAAAATTAGGAAAAAAATAATAAAAAATAAATGACATTGAAACAGCCCAAATAGAGACCACTCTGCAGCCACCCCACTATCCTAAACCAGGAACACCAATACCACAGGTGAAGCCATTTCCTACCCAAACACACCTCAGGTCTCCCCGCCCTTCCCAGAGCCAGTACTTGAGCTATAGACCTATGTGCCCCACCTAGCTGCAGCAGTTGCCTGGCCAAGAAGGATGCTAATTCACAGCCCATCTCTTTCCCCAACTGAAACAAGTCTTCCCTTGTGTCAAAGGATCAGGGAGAAATTCAGGCAGTGTGAGCTGCCCTTTCCTCCTCTGGAGCAGTGAGCTCCTGAGTCAAGGTTATCAGATGAAGGGCCTGCGAAGGCCCGAGGCACGAAAAATTCCACCACAACAATGACACTGAAGAAGCAGACCACCTCAAACCCTAACGAAAACAAGATGTCACCTCCAAAAAGGTGATCATAACACAGAATCAATGGATTTCCTGAAGCTAGAAAGTCTCATGGAACTTTCTTTCTGACACAGAACTCAAAACAACAATGACTAAATATTTTCAACGGGTGAAAGACAAACTCAAAGTATTACAGGATTCTACAAACAAAAGCCAAGAGGAACTTAGCAAAACACTCCAAGACAAGACAGATAAAGCAAATGAGGCATCAGAGGCTCTGGAAAAACAAGAAACTGCAATCCAGAACATGAGATCCAATATTTCAGATGTTGTCTACATGTTAGAGGGACATATGAGCAGAGTTGAAGACATGGAACACAAAACCAGTGAAATAGAATATAGAATTCTCTGCACTGACCTGCTAGAACAAAAAGCAGAATCAAAAAAGAAGGAAAAAGAAGAAAGCCTAAAAAATAATGTGGGACATCATAATAACATGAACTAGAAAAGGGGGGAATAAACAATGAACACCGCATTGGAACAGATGAACAGTTTGTTGTTGTTGTTGTTGTTATGTGCCATCGAGTTGCTTGCGACTCATAGCAACCCTATGTACAACAGCCCTAAACTCTGCTCTGTCCTGTGCCAATCGCACTG
>NW_006399844.1:11631207-11653628 GCF_000299155.1 Elephantulus edwardii | reverse complement strand
CATCTCCAGAGTAATATATCATATGGTCATCAGACTCAAAATGCCCCATGCCAGTCCATCTCATCTCACCAATGCCTAGTATGTCAATATTTATGCCTTCCATTTCTTCCTTAACAATATCTAATTTTCCTACATTCATGGTGTCTGCTTAAAACGGTTCCTCTTCCTTTGTATTTCCATACTTGAAAGCTCAACCTCAGTTGCCCTTTCTGTTATCTACATGTGTTCTGTTGTACATATTTGCATGATAACAGTCCAGAGTAAGAGGTGCACAGCAAAGTGGACTGGGGGGTGAGGGAGTGGGAGGAAATTATGAAACAATAAATGAATTTTTTTAAAGTGAACTGGGGTGGCTAGGGAGGAAAATGTACAAAAATGAATGAATCCAAATTTTCTGTAAACTTTCATTAAAAATCACTATTTTATTTTTTTTAAAAAAAGACTACCAAAAAAGAAACATAGCCTGGTTAAATTACTGAACTTAAAACACAAAGAATTCCTCAGGAACACAGGCAGTAAAAGCAAAGCTTCCTTCAAGAGAAGAAATCAAATGAAGCTGGTATTGTGATTCTGGAGATCAATGTTAATGTTAGAAACAAAATTCTAATGGTATAATCTTATGTGACCCAAGTAACCGACATGGAACCACCTTGCTATTCTAGTATTAGGCAACAGGTTGACAGTTACGGGACAGTACGGCACAAATTAATTCTCCCAGAGGGTCTCAGACGGTGTAGTTCATGTGCTGCTAACCCAAAGGTTGACCACTGGAGTCTCCCAGCAACTCTGAGAAAGCCTCCTCCTGTTAATGATTTACAGCCTCAGAAACCAGATGAAGGGTGGTTCTAAGTTAGAATCAACCTGATGGCAATGAATAGTTTTTTAAAAGAATTATTGTAGATTAAAAGCTCCTGAATGAATCTCAATAAACTAAGAGAATTAAAAACAAGACGTGGAAAGGAGGAAGGCTGGGGAAACTCCATCACATCAGCAATCACCCAGCTTTCTAGCTATGTAGGCCTGAGCTGTCTCTTCAATTGTGGTTCTCAAAGGAATCTCAGGTCCAAAGGCTGCACCACAGCCTTTGGTTCTTTAGTGACGGTAGTGAGATGCCTGTGTCTGACAGCTCTCTGAAGCAGCTCAGTTTAAACCTGGTGGCTCAGTAAAATTGACCAATCTCAACTTAACTTTCTACATATCTCAATTGCCTGGTCTCAACCAAAAGGTGTCATTTACACTTTATTATCAATCCCCTTTAAGGGCCACAAACACTCCTCATTATGTGATCACCGTAAAAAAAACAATGGCTAGAAAGGCCATTAGTATGTAATCCACAGCAGCAGAAGTAATCAGGGTAAAGCAGAATTAAATTACTTTCATATATTATTATTCTTCCATTTTCTCCCTATTTTCATTTTAGAGGAATAATTTATCGGATCAAATGCAGCTGCTCCTTCAATCTGGGTTGAATCCTTAAAAAAGTTTAATTAAGCACAATGTGTATATCTTAAAATGTTTCAATTCTTAAAAATCCTTTCAAGCTTATAGAGAAGTTGCAAAAGCTAATAAAAAAAAATTTTTCATTTCCTGAACCACTTGAGAGTAAGCTGCAAACACAATGATGTTCTATAGTTTCAGGATATTTTCCTACATAAGCACAGTACAACCATCAATAATACTTCACTGTCACAGACATGGTATGTCTATCTCTTCCACAAATCCGTTCATAGTGAACTGTCAATTACACAAGATCCAACCCAGGATTACTTTTTAATTGTGTCTCTTAAATCTGGAAGAGTTGTGTCTTTCTTAAGACTTTCATGTTTGAGACATCTGATATTCAGAGCCCAATTCTTGTGTAGAATGTCCCTCAAGGTGCCTCATGACTGGTTATGCATCTTTGGTAAGAGCATCACGGAAATGATAATTTGTTCTTCTCATTGCATCCTATCAGGTGTAATACTCAATTTACATTTGATTCATTAGTATTAAGTTTTAAAGTACTACTGTTTGTCAGAATATCCACTTTAACAATTATTAAGTATATTGTCAAGAGGTACTTTTTTTTTTTTTAAATTTTATTGTTTTTGTTTGAGTGTACCGTCAAATCAGATCTGACTGGTACAGGAGGAGATTGTCCCTCCTTCCCTGGCAGAGCATCTGGTAGATTTGAACCATTCGCCTCTGGGACTGTAGTTGCAGCTCCTTGCCACTAGGCCACCAGAGCTCCCCTGTCAAGAGGTACTTTTAAGTCTATCATTTCTTCATAATTCAACTATCACTCACTGGTTCCTGGATCTGTGACAGGTCTAATAATGGTCCCCCTTAACTATATTATTTCCCAGGTCAATTTCCAGACTTTACACCTCATATTGTCGTGCAGTTGTCAACAACCCAGGCCATCTCTCTCTTTACTCTCTAGTGTGCTTTCCATGCTCAGGATCTAAAAGCCATATGGACACCTGCTCAAACCTCTGACTCCCTCCCGTAACGCGTGCTGGACTGTGACTACACACACCTCATGGATGCTCTCCTCAGCTTCTCATTCTCCAACACCCTGTGCTGATCACAAAGTCACCCTCCTCTCTTCAGTTGGGCTGACAACTGTGACCATCTGCTGACTCCCCTATACAGGCATCCTCCTCAAGTTCCTCAGTACTATACCTAGCTGCCACTACCCACCCCAATCTGCATGGACACCCACTTCAACACAACTGGGTTATGATAGCTGCCCTCAGATGACTCATATTCAAAAGGACTGTTCACTCTTCTATTTCTAACCGGTGGGACCTTATAAGCATCCAACATATTCTATGCTGAAGGAATAAAATATTTAATATAGAAGACTCAAAATTTTGGGAGGGGGGTAGAAAAGACAGCTATTTTACCTAATTATTTTTTTGTGGCTGAATAAGTGACTCTTTTTCATTGAAAGGAATTTATTTAGAAGAGAGGTGCATTGGTGGTAAAAGCATTCTGAAGATAACTAAAAAGTCAGTAGTTCAAACTTCTCAGCTAGTCTGATTCCATGAAGATTTACAGCCTTTGAAATCCTATGAGAAATTCCACTCTGTCCTACAGTAGCTGTAAGTCGGAAGTGCTGACTCAACGACAGGGGATCAGAATTTGGTGCTTGGAAGAAAATCCTAAAAATGGAGCTTCTGGTGAAATGGGGGGGTGGGGGGTGGAGAAAAAGACCTTGGCATTTCCTTTGATTTTCTACTTAGAAATATTCACTTTGTTACCCTTTGACACCACCTTTTAGTCACTCCAATTCAGAATGGAATAGCTATTAATTCTAAGCTGTAAATTCATCATCTTCTTCTTGATTCCTTATTGAATTCTGGCATCTAATCAACTCCTTTTTGCAAATGAAGAGTTCCTATTTTACAAAATAATAAAATACAGGAAAACACAGCCCATACCTTCCATCTTTCAGAGTGTTCACAATAAAACGGTTAATCTGGCAAATACAGTTGCTTGACAATCGTTCTTCTTCAACAAGAGGGTTCAACTGTGTTGCCAACATGAAAGCTGAAAAGCACATAGAATATTTTAGCCTTCAAAACATTTCAAACCTAAAGATCTGAAAGCCAGTCACACCTGTGATGCCTGGAGTATGTTCCTGAAATTAAAACTAGTCAGACTTGAAAAACAGTATAATTTGCTGTTCATTAAACATCTGCTGCTATTTTTAAATGTATGTATTTCTTAAAGTGTCCCAAATATTCTTTTCCATCATTCAGGAATCAAGCCAACGAATAATTTTTTTAAAAAAAATTTTTAGGTCCTTCGACAGCAAGTACATATTCTGCAAATTTTTTCCTTTCTCCTTTTTAAAGCATCCAACACAGAAATAAAACCCTAAAAAGGCAAGTATAAGACAGCTAACCCATCACATTCACTAAATGTCAATATCATCCTAGGGGAAATTAATCAAAGAAAACATAGAGCACCGGTTAGAGAAAATTAATTAAGCCAAGTGGCAGCTTTCCACTCGATCCGGCCTATTGTTAGAATGCTCTCTGCCAGCTGCAATTCTGCCTGAATGAACTGCATAACCAAGCAAATGGAAGACTTCTGGAATATACCAAACGGCTGCAATTCAAAGTATTGGGGGTGCTTTTATTATTTAAACATTCACAAATCCCCAGATTCATTCATCATACTCACAGGATAGAGTGTTCACTCCATCACTCATCAGCAGTCGATAACGGGGTGGACTATTCCCTGTAGTAATGGGGCGAATGTTCTAGGATAGAAAATTTGATTCATTAGCCAGGTTGTCTGCCAAAGCCCCAGAGATAAGTAAACTTTAAGTGGCAGGGGAATGGGTTTGTCATCAGTTCAACACAAACTGAACTACTTGTCCATTCTCCTGACACCTAAATCCAAGCAGAAGAAATCAGATATCATGTTTCTGTTTTATATAACCTCTTTCCACTACCACTATGCAGATCAGAATAAAATCAGGTTCCACCAACTTGTTTGTTCTCTCTTCCAAAACACAAAAATCTATTTTAAAATGTATACAATAATGTATTAGATAGGAGGAGCTAAAAATACCAACTGAAAGGGGAGCTCTGGTGACCTAGTGGCAAGAAGCTGCGCTGCAATCCCAGAGGCGCATGGTTCAAATCCACCAGATGCTCTGCTGAGGAAGGAGGGACAATCTCCTCCTGTACCAGTCAGATCTGATTTGACAGTACACGCAAAATAAATAATAAAATAAAAAAAAATTATTAAAAAAGATACCAACTGAAGAGGCTTACACTTAGGGTAGGGATGGTGACAGAGAGGCATGAGGGGGGTGGGCACATGATATGGGGGGGCTCACAGTTAAGGCATTTATCCCACCTTGAATATGATCAAAGCAGCTTTCTGAAAGAAGGAAAATACTAAAAACATAAGATGAATGGTAGTGAGTTTGGAAGAGCAGGGAGGATATTAGACTTACTAGTGCCCAATGAAGTTTGAAGCTCCCTTAAGTGAATGATAGGATTAACCAAAATTTTTAGCAGAGAAGTTCATTTTGGATCTCTCTGGAGGTCCTATAAAAAGGGAGACTGGAGCAAAATAAACCCAAGGGCAGGAAGGTAAGTGAGGAGGCAACTGTAATGATGGTGGCTCTACCACAGCATCTATCAACTGTGTAAAGAAAAGAGGCAAAACCTTACATGTGAGCCTCCAGAGGTGAAGCTCTGGTGCTAACATGACAAAAATACTGGCTATAAGGCTTGGCTTTTTTCTGTGACTTCTGGAAGACTTTTCTTTCTTTTTTTTTTTATTTCATTCAATCGCTCATATACATTTTGTTTTATTCCATTAATTACAATTATAATGCTGTTATTCACGTCTTAACGAAATTTAGCTGTCTCCTCCCTTGTCCCTTATCTTTTCCTAACCGTCAATTTCATCCCTTCCCCTCCTCCTTTCACCCATCAAACCTCCACAATTTTACTGTGTGTAAATCTTTTCTTAGTCTCTTCTCTCTTCCTCTCACCTCATGTTGATCAGTTACACATGTTCCGTTCCAGCCCGTTAATTGCAATACAGAGAAGACTTCCATTTAAAAGTAGACAAATCTATTTGACCTTCACTATGATGTAATTTATGATATCTTTGTATAAAAAGTTTGACATAAGACTTGTGCAGGTACTCACAATGACTTGTAGAACAGGTTTTATAGTTGTATCTCCTTGCTGCATTATGGCCTGAAAGAATAAAAATTAGATTTTTGTAAGATACATACTCAAATAGATCTCCCACTGTATCTTCTTTTGCATAATTTTAAATTTTATTCACACTCTTACAGCAGTTATAAACTTTTGGGTGGGGGGAGAGAATAATGATCAATCAAGTTATTTTTAAAAAGTATCATTTCGAGGTAACTGTTTTAAAAAAAACAACCCTACAATGGGAGCAGTAGTGTAGCAGTGGGGAAATTCCCACATTTATGTACAAGATGAGAGCCTAGTTCCCTAAATTAGTCAATGATTAATCACAATCAAAACATACAAAGGGAATGAGTTGCTGGTCTTGGGGCCTCAAAACCACAGTACAGGGTTAGGAAGAGATGGGACATCAAGGTTAACTGGCATAACATAGTCCACAAAGACTGGAGTCTTCAAAAACTTCCAAAACTTAGTCATCTAAGTTAAGACTGATCACTCCCTGCTCGAGACAAAGAAGAGTAAGGAAAAGCAAAGATGCACAGAGTTAGCACAAATGGCGAAGGACCAAGTACCCTCAACTTCTTCTAGGAGCCTGAGACCAGACGTGCTAGGTGCTGAGCACTCCAAAAGGCATCACAGCAGAAGGTCCTACAGAGAATGAGAACATAAAAACAGCCCCTAGAGATTGGTGGAACTCCCAAGACATGAGCCTCAGTCACCCTTGAAACCCCCCAGAGCTCACTGTGTGGCTCAACTTTCACACAGACAACAAACAAGCCTATACAGTGAACAACATCTGGGAGGTACTCATTACAATAAAGAAATGCAGAAAACCACACAACCAACCAAAGAAAACCTCAAGACGACAGTGAGTCCATTCACAACCAGTCATGGGGGTTGCGCAGAGTGGGAAGCATTTTGCTGTTCCATTGCACTCAGGTTGACATGACTTGGGGCCAACTTGACAGCAGTTAACAATAAGAAAAACAAGTTAATATTTAAAAATTAGTTAATATTTAAAATTAGTTGTCCGACTTTTGCTTCTTGTTATGCTGAAGTAAATGACATCAGAGCAATTTGGGAAAAAACCCATAAAAGTTGTTTTTAAATACAACACAGTGAACAAGGCTTCAATACCTGAAAGGGAAATAGATGAGGTGATCTTACAGTAGCCCTGGCTCTCAGCAGATACACTCCCTGGGCTATAGTTCAGGGAGGGGAGCTGCACAGAACATGGTGGTCCTGTCCCTCCACACAGATCAAGGAAGTGAGCGAGCATCTGGATTTTGTAGATGTAGGGTACCAGAAAGACGGGAGTTTAATAAAGAATGCTGCTGTTGTCATTATGTGCCATCAAGTCACCTGCAACCCATAGCAACCCTACGTACAGCAGCTCTGTACCCTGCCCTGTCCTGAGCCAGTTGCACTAGTGCCAATAATCTATACAGGAGTTACCTTGAGAATTGGATAAATACTAAATGTTGTATATACAACTTAGTATGAAACGCCAGAAGACCAGACAGAGAAAAGCTATCAAGAAGATAAAAGTGGAATAATCAGTGTTGTTTTTTTTTAGTGTTCTTTTCTATCACCTGCTACGCATCTGAGAGCTGGACAATAAAAAAGGATGACAGAAGAATTAATGCCTTTGAGTTGTGCTGTTGGATAAGAGTACTGACTATTCATGCCAAAAGAACAGACAGATTATTTGTCTTGGGGAAAAGTGCAGCCAATGTGCTACTTGGAGGCAAAAATAGTGAAGTTTTGTCTCTCAAACTCTGGGTATGTTGCTAGGGCAGGCTATTCCTTGGAGAAGGTCAACATGTTTGGAAAGGTGAAGGGTCAGTGAAAGAAAGGAAGAGCCCCAACGAGATGGACTGACATAGTGACTGCAGCAATGAGCCCACGTATGTCAGAAATAATGAGGATGATACAGGATAGGATAGGATTCAGGTAGGTTGTGCACACAGGGCCGCTGTAAGTAGTACTCAACTTGGCAACAGCTAACTGTAACAATATACAGAGCTGGTGAACACCCGGTTGTAGTAGGAAGAACTCAATGGGTATGTGGTCCTTCCAGCAAAGACTACACAGAGGTTATGTTGTGCGCAGTTGAGCTGGAATGAACCCAAAGCTGACCTTCCAGTGAGTTTTCATAGCCTAAAAATCACAAGGAAGGAGACTATCCAGCTTTTTCCCACAGAGCCAAGTGGTGATTTCAAACCTTCTGCCTTTGGATTAGCAGCGTAACTCCTTACCACTGAGCCAGGAGAGCTGCCTTTGGGAGTAGGACTAAACTAATCCTCAAATAAATACTAATCTAGACCCAGTCTAGCTTCTAAAAAGAATCATGTTGGTTCTGCAAGTAAATGAAGAGCCTGATAGATTAGCTCAAAACTTTTTAAAGAAATACACATAATCAGATACTCAATAAAGTAACATTCACATTATCCAATAAAAAATTACTAGATAAGATAAAACATTGGAATAGCATTTCTCTAACTGCAATCTAAGGACTCCTATGGGACTCGAGACTCTTTTAGGAAGTCCATAAATCCAAAACTATTTTCATCATCATAATAAGACTTTACTCTTTTCATTTTCACTCAATACAATAAAAATTGACTGAAAAACTAATAAAACCTTGGACTGGTAAGAATGAATTTCTGCTAGATGAAATCAGTAAAATGAGATACCGTAGCAGTGCCACTCTCCAATAATATAACAACTTGTTGAGTTTAAAAACTAGACAGACACATCATGAAGATAAGAACTGCTATCTCCTCAGAATTGACAAGTGAAAGGCATCAATTCTTCATTGGTGTTGGTGAAAAACATTGACCATATCATGGACTGCCAGAAGAACAAAAGAACCTGTCTAGGAAGAAGAGCAACCAGAGTGTTCCTTAGAAGCAAAGATGGTGAGAATTTGCTTCATGCACTTCGAGCACATTGTCAGGAAGGGCCAGTCCCTGGAGAAGTCGCGAATCAGTGAAGAGGTGGAAGACTTTCAAGGGGCTGGACTGCCAGTGACCATAGCAATGCATTTTGACACAGCAGAGATTTTTCACAGCAGACTGTGAAGATGCGGCAACATCAGGGTGGGGTTTATTGTTGTAGATAGGGCTGTTAATAGTTAGTCGACTTGATGGCACCCAAAATCAGCAGCAGAATTCTACTGTTATGTAACAAGGAGATGAAGTATCAGCAACAAATAGCATTACCTTGTATGTGAATGCTTGATCACAAACACAAATATCTCAAATAGTGAAAGCACTGAAATTACTTTCTTGGCTTATACTTAAATACCCTTCAAATTTGGAACAAAACCTATCCCAGGGGATTGTCTTACAGTGAAACCACAGATTTATAAAGTGAACAATAAAAAGTTAACAATGGTGAGGTCTGGTGGCCTAGTGGCAAGAAACTGCACTGCAATCCCAGAGGCAGGCAGTTTGAATCCACCAGATGCTCTGCTGGAGAAGGAGAACAATCTCCTCCTGTACCAGTCAGATCTGATTTGACGGCACACACACAAAAATTAATAAAATCTTTTAAAAAAGTGAACAATGTTCTTCTCTGAGCAATTAACCCTGGAGGCCAAAAGGATAGCATTTGCCCCAAGACAAAGCTTTGAAGGCAGTAAGGGGCAAGGAAAAAGGACAAATGGATCTGGGAAACCCAGAAAGGAAGGAGAAAGAGAGCTGTTACATCAAGGGTATCACAACTAATGTTATGAAATAAAAGATGGTAAACTGTTCAATGCAAACAAATTTGCTCTACAAACCACAATTTAAACACTCTTCATTTGCATTCTGAATGGGACAACAGGGGTGTCCACACCAACCACTGGCTGCCAAGAAATACAGAAAACATGCAATATTGGACCTTCTTTCTCATCTATGCCTAGAAATTTGCAAGACAACTAGCTACCTGGCAATCAATTGGAAGAGATCTACACTATGTTCATTAAAAAAGAAAAGAAATAAAAGGTGATCTAACAGAGTGTAGAAATTATTAAACATTATCATTAATATCACAAGAAAGTATAACCTTGCTCAAGATTATTAAAAAACACCTGGAGCAGTACTTCTACAGGAAATTGTCAGAAATTCAAGCTGGATTCAAAAAAGGCTATGGAATGAGGGACATCACTGTTGATGTCACATGGATCTTGGTTGATAGCACAGACCACCATAAAGATGTTTACTTGTGTTATACTCTCTACTGTCCATGCGAAGACATTTGATTGCGTGTGGATCATAATAAATTATGGCTAACATTGAGAAGAATAGGAATTCCAGAGCACTTAATTGTGCACATGAAGAACCTGTGTATGTATTAAGAAGTAGTCATGTGAACAGGAGACATTGCATGGTTTAAAATCAGAGATGATGTGCATCAAGGCTGTATCCCTTCACCATATGTAGTTCATCTGTATGCTAAACAATCATTTGAGAACTCAGATTATATGAAGAATGTAGCATCTGGTTTAGGAGAAGGGTCATCAATAACCTATGCTAAGCAGATATCTCAACCTCGCTTGCTGGAAGAAAAGAGGACTTAGAAGAAGTCACTGAAGATGACCAAAGACTACAACCTTCAATATGGATTGTACCTCAATCAAGAAAACATCCTTACTCCCAGACTAGTAGGCACATCTTGACAAATTCACACACAAAAAGAAGCTGTCAATGATTTCATTTTATTTGGATCCACAATCAATACCCTTAGTAACAGTAGGGATGAAATAGAAGGATTTGCATTAGGCAAATCTCTGCCAAGGACCTCATTACAGTGCTAAAGAGCAAGATGTCAGTTCAAAGACTTAGACCATGGTATTTCCAAATGCTTTGCATGCTTTCATAAAGAAAGAAGACTGAAGAACAATTGAAGCCTATGAACTGTGTTGGCAAAAGTTCTGAATATGTCATGGATTGCTAAACAAACACACAGATCTGTCTTGGAATAAGTGCAGCCAGGGCACTCTAAAGACAAGGATGGTGAGACTACATCTCTCTTATTTTGGGCATGTCATCAGATAGTGGCTATCTTTGGAAAAAGACATCATGCTTTGAAAAGCAGATGGGTCAGCAAAGGAGAAAAGATTCTAAACAAGATCAGCTGACATAGTAACAGCAACAAAGTCTTTAAGCACGGCAGATTTGTGAGGATGGCACAGGATTGGCAAGATTTGCATCTGTTTTACATAAGATCATTAAGAGTCGGAGCTGACTAGATGGTACCTAATACCACCTTGCTGACTAAAAAAAAAAAAAAAGACAATAATTTTGGAAGAGATGCATTAATATCAGATAAAATAAACTTCAGGAAAAGGAAGTGTCTCATAGATGACCCACCCACCAGCAGGTTTTCAGAGGCTGTAATCGCACAGAAAAATGCCCATCTTTCTCACTCAGAGCAGTTGGTGGATTTGAACCATGTGCCTTAAGGTCTGTAGCAAAACTTTTTATCACTATGACACCAGTGCTCCCTGGGCTACTTAGTATTAAGGATCAAAAGGGGCATTTCATAAAACTAAAAGGTCAAGTCCCAGAGAAGAAAGAATGCTAAATGTGTGTACCTAACAAGAATTTCCAAGACATACAGCTAGAATGCTCCTTGGAAGCAAGGTTGGCAAAGCTTTGTCTCTCATACTTTGAACATGTTGCTAAGAGAGACTATTCCTTGGAAAAGGATATCATGCTTGGAAGGGTAGAGGAGTCAGTGAAAGGGTGGAAGACCCCAATTGAGATGGACTTGACACAGTAACTGCAACAATGGGTTCAAGTGCATCAGAGATGTTGAGGACGGCATAGGATAGGACAGGGTTCAGATCTATTGTTCACAGGGATGCTATGAGTCATATTTGATTCAACGGCACTTAATAACAATCACCACCACAAAGGTTCCCAAATGCACAAAGCAAAAAGAACAGGTGATCTCAGTAAGTGATAGGGCAAATAGAAAAAGAAAAACATAGGAGACTTAAAAGATCAACCAACTTGACCTAATTAGGCCATCTAACAGCTGCTAAACACATTTTTTAAAATGCATTTAAAACATTCATCAGGCTTACCAGGTGCTTATAATGAAATAAGTCTCCATAAATGTTAAAGGATTAAAATCATACAGAGTACATTCTCTGATCACACTGGAATTAAACTGAAAATCAATGTTATCTACAAGACTCAAATATTTGGAAATTAAACAACACACTTGTAAATAATCCATCTGTTAAAGAAAAAGCACAAGGGAAATTAGGAAGCATTTACTGAAAGAAAATGAGAACACAGTCTATCAAAATTTGTAGGACGCAGCTTGAACGCTTACAGAGAAAATTACACCTTTAAGTGCTTATGTTATAAAAGAAGGTAAAAAAAAATCAATGATCTGTTTCCATGATAAATAGCTAAAAAAGAACAAATTAAAACCAAACATGAAAAAAAGGGAAGAAATCATAAAAGAGAGACACAATAAAATAGAAACTGAACAAGCAGTGGGGGAAAATTACAACTGAAAAACGGAATCAAAATAGAAAATGAGCGGAAACTTTCAGCCTGGTATTTTCTGAATATTTCTAAAATTCTGATATTCTCAAAAGCAGAAATGAAAAGAGAGGATCTGCTGTGTTTGATGTCAATGACTTAGTCCTAGCTATTGTGACATCAAGTATAATAGAACTACAAACCATGTTGTTATGTGCTTTTGAGTCGCCTGAGACTCAGCAATCCTGCTCTATCCTGAGCCAACCTTACTGTGTGACACACCTACCCCATTACCTCAACCACCTAGTCATAAACCAAATATATGCAAAATACAGACACAATTTATATCACATATATATACATGCAGACATATATATACGCACACGCATATATGTATGTATGTTGTTAACTGTTAAGTGTCCTTCAGTCGTAGAAGACTCACAGCAACCCTATGAACAAAAGCCTTGAACACGAAACATTCATCTTTCTCTAAGTTCAAAGAGTTTCCGAAGGAAAGCTTTTTTGGAAGTGGATGCCACTCTTGCTTCCAAACATGTATATATATTGTTGTTACTGTTATGTGCCATAGAGTCGCTTGCGACACATAGCGACCATGTACAACAGCCCTAAACCCTACTCTATCCTGTGCCAATCAAACTGCCTCTGACACACCCATCCCAATTACCCCAGTCACTAAATCAATACACCTCACAGACGGTCTTCCCCTTCTGCGCTGTCCCTCCACCCTCCCAAGCACGACGTCCCTCTCCAAGGACTGGTCCCTCCTTACAACATGTCCAAAGTATGTCAGAAAAAGCCCCAGAATCCTTGCCTCCAAGGAATAGCCTGGTTTAACCCTCTCTAGGATTAATCTGTTTATTTTCTTGGCAGTCCATGGTACATTCAATACTCTTCTCCAGCACCAATGCTCAAAGGCATCAATTCTCCTTCTATCCTCCTTAGTCACTGTCCAACTCTCTGATGCATAACAAGTGATAGCAAAGACCATGGCCTGTATCAGACGCACCTTAGTCTCCAGAGTGACACCATTACTCTCCAGTACTTTGGAGAAGTCCCTAGCAGCAGACTTTCCCATGGCAATACGTCTTTTAATTTCCTGGCTACTGGTGCCAAGAGTGTTGACTGTGGAGCCAAGCAAACTAAAGCTGTGAACTATCTCAATCTCTTCACCATCCATCTTGATGCTGCCAATTGGTCCAGTGGTGAGAATCTTTGTCTTCTTGACATTGAGCCTCAATCCATAATGGAGGCTGCAGTCCTTGACCCTCTGCAGCAAACGCTTCAGGTCCTCCTCAGTTTCAGCAAGCAGGGTTGTGTCATCTGCATATCGCAGATTGTTGATAGATCTTCCACCAATCTTGATCCCACATTTCTCCTCATAGAGTACAGCCTCCCAGATAATCTGTTCTGCATACAGGTTGAAAAGGTATGGAGACAGGACACATCCCTGGCGTATGCCCTTCCTAATTTTGAACCATGCAGTGTTTCCTTGCTCTGTTCTGACAACGGCCTCTTGGTTCAAGTATAGGTTTCTATTAGCATGATCAAGTGTTCTGGGATTCCCATTCTTCTCAGAGTCAGCCACAGTTTGTTATGATCCACACAGTCAAAGGCCTTTGCATAGTCAATGAAACACAGATAGACATTCCTCTGGTATTCGCTGGTTTCGGCTAAGATCCATCTAACCTAGCTACAATATCCCTAGTACCACGACTCCTTCTACATGTAAATAAATTTAAAAAACTATAAAATTTCACAAATCCTTTGAAAAACAAATTAGCAGAACTAACATTCGAAGAAAAGCACAGAAAATCTAAGTGTCTATTAAAGAAGTGGAATTTTTTATTTAATATTCTAAAAGAAAATTAAATTCCATGTCTTTTCTGGTGGATTCTAGCTAACATCTAGGGTTTCAAATAAATAATGAACAAACAAAAAGTCCCAACTGAACAGGAAAACAATTCTCAACTGATTTTATGATGCCAGTTTTAGAACGAAATATCTGAATGGGCAAGAAATGCCTATAAACCAAAGTAACAAAATTAAACTTGAAATGGATCAAGATCCTATTAATTCTATTTATAAAAAGTTTTAGAACAGTCAACACTATGAAGGGAAGAGGAGGAAACCTTGTGCCTCGATTGATGTTTCAAAGTTAGAAGAGGGTTGTAATTGCAGCACTGTAAATATTTGTTTAAACTTATCCTACTGCAACCCAAGTGTCCATCAACAAACAAATGGATAAAAAAACTATGATGCATTCACACAATGCAGTATTACACAGCACTGAAAAACAATGAACTTGTAAAACATTACACAATGTGGGGGAGCCTCAAGGGCATATATAGGGGGCCCTTGTATTTAAAAGTCAGTTGGGCCCCAAGGGCCTAGTGTTATTTTATTTTGGAGGAACATTCTTTTAAATTGTACAGCACTCCTCTGTCAATTTGCTGCACTTTAGTAATCTGGGTTTGTTGTGATGCGAACCTTATGTCATTGGGGGAAGGTGTCAAACAGCTGCCCATGGTGGACAGTGTTTGGTGGAACTCCCAGTTTAAGACAGGTTTGGAAGCAGAAGCGGCATCCACTTCCTAAACCACATGCCTCTGAAAACTCTATGAACTTAGAGAAACATAGTTATAGAAAGGCTTCAGGCCTTTTGTTTATAGGGTCGCTATGAGTCTGTTCAACTCAACAGCAATCAACATCATCAAAACCACCACCACCACCACCAAATGTTTATGGGAGGTAGCTATTGTTGGGTGCTATCAAGTGACTTACAGAGACCCTATGAACAATAAACCTGAAATTATCCTGCATCATCCTTATCTTCTGACACATTTGAGCCCACTGCTGCAGTCACTATGTCAATCCACCTCATTGGGGGTCTTCCACCTTTTGAAGCATGATGTCCCTTTTCAAGGAATAGCTTCTCCTAGCAACATGCTCAAAGTCTGAGATATAAAGTTGTTCACCATCTTTGCCTATAAGGAGCACACTGGCTGCACCTTTCCCAAGGCCTGTTTGTTCTTTTGGTAGTTCACTGGATATTCAGTGCTCTTCTCCAACACAACTGATAGGAAACAATTCTTCTGTCATCCTTACTCACTGTCCAGCTTTTTCCCCTCAGAGCAGCTGGTGTATTCTCAACTCTGATCTTTCTAGCAGAACGTTATCAGAGCTCCTTAAATATGAATAAACATGATTAAATAAATAGAAAAAATAGCTGTTTTTGGGAAACAGAACTGGGACTAAGCAGGAAAAAAAGGTGAAAATGCCTTAGATTTTCCTCCCCAATTTAAAATGTGTCATTTATAAATACTGAATTTAAGGTTTACTCTTCTGGGAGTATACTTAAGAAATAACTGCTTTAAGGGAGCTCTGGTGGCCTAGTGGCAAAACGCTGCACTGCAATCCCAGAGGTATGCGGTTCAAATCCACCAGATGCTCTGCTGGAGGAGGAGGGGGCAATCTCCTCCTGTACCAGTCAGATCTGATTTGACGGTACACGTAAAAATAATACAATAAAAAAAAAAAAAAGAAAGAACTGCTTTAAATTTGTCAAAAGTTAACATAAAGACAAATTATAATATAAATAACTACTTTACAGCAAAAATAACAATCACATACAAAGTGTATTAAGTAAATGCTTTTACCTGACTGTGTACAAAATTTCTGCTTTGAGAGACAAAGTTTTGGACATACATAGTGGTGATGGTTGCACAAGACTGTTAATGTAATTAACACTACTAAATTGTGTACTTAAAAATGGTTAAAGTGGCAAAATTTTTAATTTTTTACCACAATAAAAACAAAATTAAAGAACGTATCAACAGAAGGAAAAAGACCAGGCCAGGAATTCAGATCCTCACCCTATAGAATTTAAATTATTAGTTCCTTTTTCATTCTTTCTATTAGCCAACCACTTAAAATAGAAACAGGTGTCTACTTAATCACAGTAATTCCGTGCAGAAATTTTTGTTTTAAGTCTCTAGTATTTGTAGGTGATTTTCCTACCATTTGAGGTCTATGTCTATTGCAATACTCCTTGTTTCAGCTGATAGCTTACAAAGGTTCTTTCCCACACGCTGCCTCACACATACCACACATGAGCAAAGACTTCCTCTTCCATTTGTGTAAACCTCATATAATACTTTTGAAGGAAGAATATGACAGTTATCCCACCACCCCCAAGCTTGATCACTTCATGAGAAACTTGATAACACTTAAGCTTGTCATATCAAAGACCAGACTAGTCACTGGATCTTGATAAGGGTCTGAGCTTAGAAAAAAGGTGCTAAAACCTAACTTAATTAACATGTCAAATTCCAAGACATACCATCTTAGTCCTCCCCAGGACCCCTATAAAAGGAAACCCCCCAAACTGCCTGTATGCCAATTGGATCCTGTCTGTAATCCATACTGCTGGGTCACTTGGCGCCCCTCTCACACCTCGCTCAATATTCGTTTCTTGGAACCAATTCCTTTCTTTATTTCTCTCCCTCGCACACTCATGTTCTTTTTTATATCTAACAACTTTAATACTAGAAATGTTAATACTAGACAAATGAAACACTAGAAATGTTTCTAAAATTCTGAATAAGAGAAATCACTCTGCAAATTCAACCATATAATCATTCCTTTTAAAAGCAAAGCATCACTTAGAGTATTTTTGTCTGTTTTTTTAAATTGAGATTTTAATGAAAGTTTATAAAGAACTTGGATTTCCATTCATTCATTGTTGTACATTTTCCTCCCTGCCCCCCCAACTTTTACTATTTTAAAAATGTAATGTAGCCATTATAAAATGAAGGTTACAATCTGCAATCACTTTATAGGTCTCTGTATTCCCAATTTCAGTAAATGTTTTCTCTACCAATCTTTGTTCTCTTTCCTGTGTCTCCTCAAACTTCCTCTTCCCCATCTATCATTATCCCTTTGTTTTCACTGTCTAATGTATTCATGCAGTTAACAACCACTGGGCACCTAGTATCCACAGTAGCTGGAACAGTGATGGCAATTTTGTGCTGAGCCAAAAAAAACAAACATAATTACTGCCCTTATGGAATTTAGAAGCTAATGGGAGAGATAGAAAGTAACTAATATTAACCAAATAAACAACAAATCATTGCAAAGTTACATCCTTGATAATAAAAATTAGGTAAGACCAAAAAAAGGAGAGAATGGTTGTACAACTCAAAGATTATAATCAGTGTCACTAAACAACACACAGAAACTGCTGGATTGGAGTTATGTTTTGTAGTGTATACCCCCATTGTGTAATGCACATTTCCTGTGTTTTAGCCACTCTCATTCATCGCAGCTGAGTCAAAACTCACAGCTGACCCTCCAGGAGGTTCTCAGAGGCTATAAAGTGCATTTATTATGCTGGGTAGAGTAGAGGGACAGCGCAGGAGGGGAAGACCCTCTATGAGGTGGATTGATTCAGTGACTGGGGCACTCAGGATGGGTGTGTCAGAGGCAATGAGATTGGCACAGGATAGAGCACAGTTTAGGGCTGTTGTACATAGGGTTGCTATGAGTCACAAACGACTCGACGGCACATAACAACAACAACAACATAAAGTGCATGGGAGAAGAATGTCCTTATTTCTCCCCAAGAGCAGCTGGTAGGTTCAAACCGCTTGCCCTAGGGTTGGCAGCACAACTGCTTACCCCCTAGGCCACTAGCGCCCCCTTTTCACTTGTCAGGCACTGGTGTTCTGTGTTTTCAGTGGCAATAAACAGCACTGGAGGATATTGCCCATCCTTCTCCCATGGAGCAGCTGGTGGATTAAAACTGCATGCCTTTTGGATTGTAGCACAGCTTCTTACCACTAGGTCACCAGTGGCACAAAGCATTTTTATCCTACACAAGAGACACTTGATGTCATTCCACTCAGTTTACAGAAGAGACAGTTTAGTATCTTGTCCAAAGTTACATAGATAATAGGCGAACAAGAGGTTCCCAAGAAAGAAAATAGTAAGAAAAACGGTTTCTCTGAGGAGGTCCCAGATGAGCTGGAATTTGAAGACTATGTAAAATTGTGAGAAAGAGCGAGAGAGAAGAACCATTCAGATGATACACAGAGGGGGAAATATGTTCAAAGCAAGGATAGGAAAAATACCAGGAACTTAAAATGTAAAGACCAGGAGTCTGGAGAGAAGGGCTTATGCCATGATAGGTGTATAAGAGGGTACACTGAGTAGGGTGTGGTCTAGCTAACAACTGATGGTGTGTATGTTATTATTAAGTGCTATCGAGTTGTAGACGACTCACAGCAACCCTATGAACGAAAGACCTGAACGCTTATATAACTTTCATTGTTTCTCCAAGTTCATAGAGTTTCCGGAGGATAGCTATTTGAGAAATGGATGCCAGTCCTGCTTCCAAGCTTGTTTTAATCGCGGAGCTCCACCAAACACTGTCCCACCATGGGTAACCATAATGGCATTTAACACATCAGTGTCACATATTTAGTATTACAGCAACGATGAATTAGTTACCTCTGTATGACAAATGGACAGAAAAGTGCTATACCACTTAGAAGAATGTTTGACCAAAAACAATTAAGGTGTGTACAGAAAAAATTAAATGGATTTAAAGTACAAATGTGGAAATGAAACACACAGGAGTTGGTGATAAACTTGTAGGATGGAGTATGTAAAAAAAGATTTCTCAACTTCTGGATAGTATAACTTAATGGTCAATGATGTCATTCAGCAAGGTAAAGAACGCTGCGAGAATTACACTACAAGAAGAAAACGGGTTTGCTTTTGACTATGCTGAATCTGAGATGGCGATTTAAGGGACTTGTGTGCTAACCCTGATCTGGCGGTTTGAACCCAAAGGCTGCTGGGGAAGGGGAAGGGAGATAAAAAAGATGAAGTAAACAAGCAGATTATAAAGGCTTCTTTTCAATGCAAAGGCACTTTGGTACCAAGAAAAGTGTGAGCAATTGACACAGACGGCTATAAGGTTGCAAAGCAGAAGACGGCCTAGGGCAGCACTTCAAGCCAACCAAATTTTACAAAGGCGGCCCTGCAAATACGAAAGGAAAAGATCAGTCAACCACAGGAGCAAAAGAACGATTGTGTAACCAAGAGGAAGTGATGCAGAACAGACTGGAATGTTGCTGAGAACTCGGGTAAACTGAAAATTTAACTCGGATCAATCTGCTGTATTTGGTTAACTTAGAGGTCACTAGTACTTCGGCCAGAGCTATTTCTATAGCGATCAGGAGGATAAATGATTGGAGCGGGGCAATATTTAATGGTAGGGGAAAAGCAAAAGAGGTGAAAACAACTCTGGAGAAGTTTAGCTGCGAAGGAGGGAAGGGAGGAGTCAGAGTAGCAGCTATTGGGAAATCGAGGAGTCAAGAGTTGATCTTGGTTTAAGTGGGGGGAAACGTGATGTTTTAAAGACGAGGAGGGGGAAGTAAATGACGTTACAAGACACCCGGGCGGTTTCCCATCGCCCTCCGCAATCGACTCGCCACTCGCGAGTTCTCGCACTCCACCTCCCCTAGCGTCCCTCCCCTTCTCCACTCGGCACAGATCCAGAAAGCCCGCTTCCAGGGCCCATAGCCACCCGGCCCCGCTGTTCTGGCTTCCAGGCCTCCGCTCACCGCAATGGCCCCCTCGCTCAGGTGGCCAACCATGTTTCCAGCGAGCTAACTCCCGCGCTCCGACTCCGCAGCAGTCGCTACTCCACTCCCGGGGTCCCGCGCGCTCCGACGCGATTGGCCCGAAGAGCTGCGCGCGCCACTCCGCCTCCTGACGGAGCGCTGCGCAGGGGCGGGCATAGGAGCCAAACAGCAACCGCATTGGCGGAGAGGTGGCGGGCGGCCCATGTGACTCGCCCAAGGGAGTTTGGGGGTCTAGTTGCAGGACTATGGTACCGAGAGGCGGAGCGACGGGGCTCTGGGCGCCGAGGGTTGTGCGGATGCGGTTAAGCGCCCCAGTGAGCCAGTTCCGGAAGCTTTCTGAGCTGGTTCTCCGGGTCATACCAGATGCGGTTCATAAGGGCCGGCAGGCTTGGTAGCCCAGAAGAGAGTTAGAGCTATTCTTGGGCAACTCTGCTGCTGAATATAAGCAAAGCAGCTGGGGCCTCTCCTGGTAAATGAGACCAGCTCCTGTGCTCAGAGGAGAGCGCAGTCTCTCTGGGAGAATATCCACTGTGAGTAACTCAAAGTATAGTCAAATATGCACAGGCCCTTGAACAGACACAATGTACTGGAATCACAGACTATGATCAAAAGGCAGTGCCATTTGAACTGAATCTAGAAAAATAAGTGGGAGCTTGCCAGGTGTAGCAAAGTGAGGATAGCATGCTCCTGGCAAAATCAATAGTCTGTGCAAAATATTTGGAGAAATGAAACAGGATGGCAAATTGGTGGACAAGAAATAGCTATGAGTAGTTGAGCATGGTAGGGTACAAAGTAGGAAGTACACTTGAGACTTAGGAAGCCAAGGGTCATATAATGTGTGTCATGAACACTGATGAATTAGCAGACTAACATCTTTCAGGATAGAGGAGTAGTTGAAGGGTGTCGCAGGATGAAGTCAGGAAGACTAATTGTATCTGTGGAAAGCGTTTCAAACGAGATAATGAAGGTGTATGACCTGGGAACTGAAGGAGGAAATGGAACAATAGAAGAGAAATATTTATCAACTGGACAGTTGCCAGGATGAGTGAAAAAAATCTATTGTCTCAGATTTCTGACTTGAGCAACTTAGGTAAATAGAGCTTCAAGAGGATATTGATGGTATTAGCTAACTGAACCAATTTGTCATATGACTATCACGAAATGTGCTTGGAATATAGTACTTTTTTTTTACAAGTTGAATTTTTTCTTAATTTTATTATTTTTTTGTGCATTGTACCATCAAATCTGATCTGACTGGTACAGGAGGAGATTGTCCCTCCTTCTCCAACAGAGCATCTGGGGATTCGAACCAGGCACATCTGGGGGAATATAGTAGTTTTTCAATTCATTTTGAGTGAATTGGCATGAGAATATACAGATCTTTCCTCACGCTTTAGTTATAAGGCAACAAAACACATAAACATAAACATCAATAGAAAAACAGTCAAAGAATTTGGCTGTTTTACCTTTGCTTGAATAAAATCTTAATTGCTTGACATTGTGTGTTTATTGAAAACAGATTCCTTATTTTATTCATCATTTTACAGATCTAAAGTAGCATGGATCTGCCTGTGGAAGAGTGGAAATCGCACATACTCAAGAAATGGTCTTTGCTTCCAACACCCGTCCAGGTCACAATTTCTACAGCAGAAACATTGAGTGATATCTTTCATCACTGTGCTTCACTTCTTCAGTAAGTGGTTAGAAGTGATCTGGAATGTTTTCTCCTTTTTTATTTGCTCTTATTATTTCTTTTTTAATGGAAGTGGTAATTTCAAATTTTATTTGGGGAACATTCAGTCCTTCTGTTTCCTGTTTCCACACTTTTCTAACCAACCATCAGAGAACAGGTAAGGATGACTGTTTTGCTTCTGGATGTCAGTAGCTCTCTGCCCTGTTACAGTCAAAGAATGTATCAGATTTAATGAGATGAACATGAAAATTTGTAAGCGCTCATAATTGGAAAGGATCTTATAAGTCATGTAGTTTAACTCTAGGAGTTTTTTTTAATTCTCTTGACTGCATCTTCAGTGAGAAATATATTTTGTATAACAATCCACCACACTCATGTATATGTAGAATACAGAAACAGGAGTTTCCTGAAATTAATCCATTCAGTATATATTTATAGCTCGTTTATATTGTGCACTATGCCAGATGCTTAGATTTTATCAATGAGCAAATTAGACAAAGATCTTTACCTTTGAGGAGTTTAATTCTAGCAAAGAGGGACAGACAATGAACACCATAAAGTATACAATGTGTATAATAAGTGTTGAAAGCAATAAGTGTCCACTCACTGTCATTGATTAGATTCTAAATTATATGGACCCTCCTTCCATCAGGTTTCTGAGGCTGTAAATGTCTAAAAGAGGAGACTGCCCATCTTTCTTCCTTGAGCAGCTGATGAGTTTGAACCACTAACCTTTCAGCCAGGTGTTCAGGCTGGATTTAGAAGAAGTTGTGGTACTAGGGATATTATAGGTAATGTTAGATGGATCTTGGCAGAAAGCAAAGAATACCAGAAGACTGTCTATCTGTGCTTCATTGACTATGCAAAGGCTTTTGACTGTGTGGATCACAACAAG
>NW_006399844.1:11627653-11630547 GCF_000299155.1 Elephantulus edwardii | reverse complement strand
TGGTGCTGGAGAAGAGTGTTAAATATATATCATGGACTGCTAGGAGAACAAACAGGTGAAGCCGGAATGCTCCTTGGAGTCAAGGATTCTGAAGCTTCGTTTGACATACTTTGGGCATGTTGCAAGGAGGGACTGGTCCTTGGAGAGGGACATCATGTTTGGCAGAGTGAATGCGCGGCGCAGGAGAGGAAGACCTTTGATGAGATGGATCGATTCTGTGGCTGGAGTGGTGGAAATGAGTGCATTTGAGATGGCTAGGTTGGCACAGAATAGAACGGAGTTTAGAGTTCTTGTTCATAGGGTCGCTATGAGTCGCAAGAGACTTGATGGCACATAACAACAACAACAGCCTTTCAGTTAGTATTGCAGAATGTACTAAACTATGCCACTATGCTTTTTGTAGCAAATATAGTAGGGGAGAAAGTAGAACAGTGTAGGAGAAAATAAGCAATGTCCCCTTTTCAAAGCAGTTCCATCTGTAGCCTTTGTCAACTTAAACTCATTGCCATAGAGCAAGAGTATAAGAAGGGAGAGTGAAGGTGATAGTGTTGAATAGGATGGTCAGAATGAATATGCTTCATTTAAAAAGTGAAATGAGCAAAGATTGGAGGTAAGGTAGTTAACAAAGTAAATGTAAAAAAAAGAGCATTTCAGGCAGAGTCGAGCACAGACCCGAAATTGAGAGTATAATTGACATTAGTTTGGGAATGAATGGAGTAAACCAGAGGGGAGTAATAAATAGTGTGAGGTTAGAGATACAATGGGGCAGGCATGGGTGTTGGAAGAGAGCAGATAGCACAGATCATATAGTACCTTTTCACTCTGAGCAGGAAGCTATTGCTGGGTATAGTAGACAGAATTATAAAGATCACCTCCATCAAGGTTCTTGTCCCCTGGTTATTCAGCAAACACTAACCTAGAAACTGTTGTAAAGGGATTTTGCAGCTATAATTGAAGTTTCAAATCAGTTTTATCTTGAAATGTGGATATTATCTGGGTATGCTTGAGCCAATCAGATGAAACCTTTAAATGTAGAGCATTTTACCCAGCTGTTAACAGACGAGGAAGTCAGATTCAAAACATGAGATTCAGTGCACTGTTGAATGCCTCGAAGATGGAAAGCCTACATGACAAGGAATGCCAGTGTCTTGTAGAAGCTCAGAGTGGAGAGTGGAGGGGGGAAAGAAGCTCACTCACAGTGGCCCTCAGCTGACAGTAAGTAAGGAAATATGTACCTGAGACACATAACCACAGGGAACAGTATTCTATGAGCTTGGAAGTGGATTATTTCCTAGATCTTCCTAAAAGAGCATACCTTGACTTTGACCTTATTAGACCTTTAACAGAGACTCTTGCTGAGCTTGTCTTGATTCTGACTTAGAATTGTGAGATAATGAAGGGGTTTAATTTTAAGTTGTTAAATTGTAGGATTTGTTATACAACAATAGAAAATTAGTGCATCAGGTTTTGAGAGAAAAGTGGTATATTTTAAAACAAGGATCTGCAGCCTATAGCTGCAGGCTAAACCCAGCCCACTGCCTACTTTTGTATGACCTAGACAAGAATAATTTCTACAGACTAATATTTGCAACCAATTTAATGGTGGAGAGCATTGACTTTGAAAGCAAATTAAGCTAAGTTGTTGTTTTTTTTCTCATTCGTTGTGGAGACAAGGATTTTGAAGCTCTGTCTCACTTACTTTAGGCACATAACCAAGAGAGACCAGTCCTTGGAGAAGGACTTCATGCTTGTAAGGGTGGAGGGACAGTCCAGGATAGGAAAGCCCCTGATGAGATGGATTTACACAATAACTGGGGTGGTGGGATTCAGGGTGTTGGATTTAGTGAGACTGGCTCAAGATAGTGCATGGTTCCGAGCTATTGTACATAGGGTCACTATGAGTCGTAGCTGACTTGTCGGCACATAACAACAACAACAACAGTTGTGTACTATTAAAAAGAAATTGTACTTTATTATTATCATCCTTACTCCATTTTTCATTTTATCATTACAAAAACTTTGGAAATTAATTTTCTTTCATATTCCTACATAATATCCTTGACTTTGCCTTTGGCCTACACAATTGATGTATTTAATTACTGACCCTCTAAGAAAAAGATTGCTGACCCTTTGCTGTTTTATAAGATCATAATTACTGCTGTGTTGATGATAGACTATAGAGAAACCAGTGAGAAGTAGAGAAGTCTATTGGGAAGCTATTTCCTAAATCTGGATAGGAGATGAGATTATGGTAGCTTGGACCAGGGTGGAAGCCATACAGTTGTTGGAAAGTGATTAGATTCTGAAAGTTCACTCAATAAGATATCCTGACAGATGGGATGTGGTGTCTTAGGAAAGAAAAGAAATTTGAAACAAGACAAAAACTCTAGGGACTGTAGCTTAAATGGCTAAATGTGAGAAGATAAAATTGATGTCACCTATAAAGGCTATAATAATCATCTAAGAGGTAATAAGTTGCACTGCCAACTCAAAGGCAAGTGGTCTGAATTCACCATCTGCTCTGAGAAAGAAAGAGGAGTAATCGTCCCCTATGTGATTTACAGCCTCTGAAAACCCACTGAAGGGTCAGCTGTGAGTAAATTGTAACTCTTTGGCAATGAGTTTACATTGACAAAGTCTTCAGGTGGAACTACTTTGAAAATGAAGATCAGGAGTTCATGTTTGGACATGTTGAGGCTGAGATGTCTATTAAAAATGCAAGTAGAGTTACTTAAATGAGTCGGGTTTAGAGAGTCCTGAACTACAGATAAAAAATTGGAAACTGTCCATGACATTTAGAGGCACGAACTGGAAGAGATTATAGCTACTTACTAAATGTGATCCACTTTAATATTTTATGCTTACTTCAGTTTCTTTTTTTTTTTTTCTATAAT
>NW_006399844.1:11623264-11624392 GCF_000299155.1 Elephantulus edwardii | reverse complement strand
CATTTGACCCAGCAATTCCACTACTGGGAATATACCCCAAAGAGACCATAACTGCCACCCAAGCAGATATATGCACACCCATGTTTATCGCGGCTTTGTTCACAATAGCAGGGAGTTGGAAACAACCCAAGAGCCCATCAGCAAATGAATGGATAGAAAAGCTGTGGTATATTCACACAATAGAATACTATGCTACATTGAAAACCAAGGAACTCATGCAATATTATTCAAAATGGGTGACCCTTGAAAACATGCTGAGTGAAACATCTCAGTCACAAAAGGACAAATACTGAATAGTGCCACTGTTGTAAAACAGGACTGACATCGGGGTTCAGGGGGAGACTGAGAAAGGTTGGAATAAATAATGTACACTGCATTGAAACAGATGAGGGAGAAAACTGTTTAAAAGGATTATGTGATTAGGTGTTACTGTCATGATAGGAGTCCAGAACAAAGGCTACATAGTGGAATGGACCTGGGGGTAGGGATTGTAAAACAATTAAAGAGTTTTTCTTTTACTTTTTAAAGAGAAGAATGTACTGGGGAGGGTAGGGGGGCAGGGAGAAAAGTGCAACAATGAATGAGTGAGGGGAAAAGCCCAAACATTTGCTGCAAACTCAGAATTAAGGATTAGGAAATAAAATACTTGCTGGGCCTCATCTTCCACTTACCTGGAAGAAAAATATATCAACACCAGGTATCTTGTGCTGAGTGCATAGGATTTAATCGTAAAAATAATATTCTTGGGTTGTACAATTTGATGGGTGGGTGGAGTGAAGGAAATGGGAAGGACCTTTTGTGAAAAACAATGTATTTAAACTTTGTAAATAAATCAGGATAAAATTTTTTAAATTTCTTTTTAAAAATAGTGTCTACATGAAGAAATGCTCAGAATCACTGGCAATAAGAAAGATGCAAATCAAAACCACAATGAGATACCATCTCACCCCAGTAGCAGTGGCAAAGTTTAACAGTACAGGAAGTAATACATGCTACAATGTGGAGAGACAGGAACTCTTATACACTGTTGGTGTCGTTGTTGTTGTTATGTGCCGTTGAGTTGCTTGCGACTCATAGCGACCCTGTGTACAACAGCCCTAACCCCGCTCTGTCCTGTGCCAATCGCAC
>NW_006399844.1:11582333-11621735 GCF_000299155.1 Elephantulus edwardii | reverse complement strand
AACTCGAGGTTTGAATTTGTTCTTCAGTTCCTTGAGCTTAAGATATGCTGAGCGAGTTCGGCCCTTTTGATTTTCTGACTCCAACTCTTTGCCCATTTGACACAACCACTCTGGAAGGCAGTTTGATGTTTCCTCAAAAAAGCTGAACATAGAAATTCCATATGACTGCGCTATTCCACTGCTTGGAATATACCCCGAGAAAATTAGAACTGAGGCATAAGCAGAGATTTGTACACCAATGTCCGTAGCAGCATTATTCACTGTCACAAGTACATGGAAACAGCCCAGAGGTCCCACCACCATCAAATAGATTGAGACATTATGGTACATTCACATGATGAAATACAACACAGCATGCAGGAACAATGATTTTGAAAATCACTACCTAACTTGGGAGGGACTGGAGAGTACTATGTTAAATGAACTAACTCAGTCCCATTAGCCCATTAGGACAACTACTGTATAAGAGAATTATTGTTGAAATAGAAAGATAACTAGTAAAATATGTATGAGAATCCAAGGGGGAGGATGGAAGCAGAAGGGTGAGGATAGGTTTGGGGGTGGTGGGAGTGGTACTCATAGCATCACACAATTTGATGGGTGAAGGGTTGGGTCGGTAAAGGAAATGGGAATGAACTGGTGTGAAAATCAATGTATACGAACTTTGTAAGTAAACCAGTATAAAATAAATATTTTTTTTAAAAAAACTCAGTATCTAAAGGATGTGGAATTTATTGAACAATATCACTAATACCTCAGGCAAGCAAGATCTTGCTGAATATTATCCAAAAATGACTGGAACAGTACATTGACAGAGAACTGCCAGATGTGTAAGATGGGTTTAGAAGAGGCCATGACACTAATACTAGGGACATAAGAGCCAATGTTAGGTGGATATTAGTTGAAAGCAGAGAGGACCAGAGGAATCTCTGTTTTATTGACTATACAAAGGCATTTTCCTATGTGGATCACAACAAATTGTGGCTAACCTTGAGAAGAATTGGAATCCCAGAATACTTAATTGTGCTCATGCAAAACCAAGAACAGACCAAGGAAACACTGCATGGTTCAAAATCAGGAAAGGTGTACACCAGGGATGCAATCTATCTCCATACCTTTTCAATCTATATGCAGAACAGATCTTTTTGGGAGGCTGGAATTTATGAGGAGGAATGTGGCATCAGGATTGGAGGAAGACTCATCAACAAATCTGCATTATAAGATGATACAACCTTGCTTGCTGAAACTGAAGAGGACATGAGGCTTTTACTGCAGAAGGTAAAGGACTAAAATCTTCAATATGAACTGAACCTTAACATCAAGAAAGCACATTCTCACCACTGGGCCATTTAGCAACACCATAATAGAGAGGTTGAGGTTGTTCACAGGTTCAGCTTGCTTGGCTCCACAATCAACACTCTTGGTATGAGCAGTCAGGAAATCAAAAGATTAATTGCCTTAGGAAATCTGCTGTCCGGGACCTCTTCAGAGTGCTGAAGAACAACAGTGTCAGTCTAGAGATAGAGGTGTGCCTGATCCAAGCCATGGTCTTTGCAATTAATTGCTCTGCATCAGAGAAGAGAGCTGGATAATGACCAAGGATGATAGAAGAATCAATGCCTTTGAGTTGTGCTGAAAATGAGTTATGAATATATCATGGACTTCCTTGAAAACTAAAAAGTCTCTCCTGGAGGACTCCTCCCTAAAGGCAAGGATTTTAAAGCTCCATCTCACATACTTTGGGCACATGAGCAGGAGGAACCAGTCCTTGGAGAAGGACATCATGCTTGGAAAAGTGTAGGGACAGTGCAGGAAAGGAAGAATCTGGATATAATGGATTGACACAGTAATTGGAGTAATGAGGGTAGATGTGTTGGAGATAGTGAGACTGGCTCTGCGTTATGCTAGTGACACAACCTTGCTTACCAGACCTAAGGAGGACCTGAAGCATTTGCTGCAGAAGGTCAAGGACTATAATCTTCAATATTCATTGAAGCTCAACAAGAAGAAGGCAGAGATCCTCACCACTGGACCAACTGGTAGCACCATGATAGATGGAGAAGAGATTGAGATAATTAACAATTTCAGCTGGTTTGGATCCCTATTCAACACTCTTGGCACCAACAGTCAGGAAATCAAAAGACAAATTGCATTGGGAAAATCTATCAGGAACCTCTCCAAAGTGCTAAAGAGCAATGATAGTCTAGAGACTAAGGTGCGCCTGATTCAGACCATGGTCTTTGCAATTACTTGTTATGCATCAGAGAGCTAGACGATGACTAGAGTTGGCAGAAGAATATCTATTCTATGCCTTTGAGTTATGGTGCTGGATAAGAGTATTGAACATACCATGGACCACCAAGAACACAAAGAAGTCTGTCTTGGATAGGATAAAACCAAACTAATCCTTTGAAGTAAGGATTTTGAAGCTTTGTCTCACACACTTTGGACACATGGCCAAGAGGGGCCAAGTCCTTGGAGAAAGACCTCATGCTCTTGGAAGGATGGGGGGACAGCACAGGAGAGAAGACCCTGAATGAGATGGATTACAGTAACTGGAGTAATGAGGGTAGTTGTGTTGTGGACAGTGAGATTGGGCTCAGAATAGGACAAGGTGCAGAGCTATTGTGCATAAGGTTGCTATGAGTCTCAGGTGACTCGAGGATAGCACATAACAACAACAAAAACATACTCAAAGTATGTAATATGAAGCTTCACCATCCTCGCCTTTAAGGAACACTCTGGCTGAACTTTCTCCAAGACATATCTATTTGTTCTTTGGTGGTTCATGAGTTGTTTAGTACTCTTCTCCAGCACCACAACTCAAAATTATAAATTCTTCTCCTATCATCTTTATTAATTTTCCAGCTCTCAGATGCATGGCAAGTGCTTGAAAAGATCTTGAGTTACAGTACTGACATGCTATGGGAAAAATCTTGAACGATCCAGAAAGCTTTAAAAGAAGATGGAAGTAATACACATAGTTACTGTACCAAAAAGAATTGATCGACACTGAAATATTTCCAGAACTAGCATTTAATAAAGAGCCAATGATAAGGAAGCTCTCGTGGCCTAGTGGCAAGAAACTGCACTGCAATCCCAAAGGCTCGCAGTTTGAATCCACCAGATGCTTCACTGGAGAAGGAGGGGCAATCTCCTCCTGTACCTGTCAGATCTGATTTGATGGCTCACACCAAGTAAAAAAGAAAGAGCCAATGATAATGAAGGAAAAAGTTCAGGCTGCACTGAAGGCATTGGTAAAACTCAGATATGAAATATAAGAAAATATAAAAATAAATTGCAAGGTATATTTCAACAAAGAAATTTAAAAAAAATACTTTCTAGAACTGAGAAGTACCATAACTAAAATTCAGAGTTTAGTTTGACAGTAGTTGGACACAGGAGTATTAATGAATTATTTGTACTTGGAAGGGGAATATGGTGAAAGCAAGCCAAAGATATAGACAGGGATCAGCTTCTAATGTTTTACTGGCTGTAATAAATTAAGAATTATTGTTCTTGTTATGTGCCATTGAGTCGCCTGTAATTCATTGCAACCCTATGTACAATAGCTCTGAACCCTATCCTGTCCTGAGCCAGTATCACTGTCTCTGACAGACCCATCCCCATTACCCCAGTTACTGTGTCAGTCTATCTCATCCTGGATCTTCCTCTCCTGTGCTGTCCCTTCACCCTTCCAAGCATGACGTTCCTCTCCAGAGACTGGTCCTTCCTGGCCATGTGCTCAGAGTATGTGAAATGGAGCTTCAGAATCCTCTTTTCCTAAGAGAAGCCTGGTTTCACTCTCTCTAGCATAAACCTGTTTGTTCTCTTGGCAGTCCATGCTATGTTCAAAACTCTTCTCCAGCACCACAACTCAAAGGCATCAGTCCTCCTTCTGTCAACTCTAGACATTGCCCAACTCTCTGATGCAAGTAATTGTGAAGACCATACCCTGAGTCAGGTGCACCTTAGTCTCCAGACTAACATAATTGCTCTTTAGCACTTTGGAGAGGTTCCTGACAGCAGCTTTCCCCAGAGCAATTCAGCTTTTGATTTCCTGACTGCTGGTGCCAAGAGTTTTCATTGTGGATCTGAGTAAACTGAAATTGTTAACAACCTCAGTCTCTTCTTCATCTGTCTTGGTGCCTCCTGTTGGCTCAGTGGTGAGAAGAATCTTTGTCTTCTTAATGTTGAGCTTCAATCCATATCTTTATTATAAGAACAAAGACATTCCCAAAAGGTTTTACATGAGCATAACGTTTTAAGTGGCTTATGTTTCAAGAAATGATCCATACCTTGTAGAGAATAGTCTGGAATGTGTCAAGGATGGACTTTCTAAGTCAAGGAACTATTGTAGATTGTTGTTGCTGCTGTTGATCTGAATGTTGTAGAGTCACAAAAGGGCATGAAGTGAGAAATAGATCAGTGCTTCAGTGGTAGGTTGGCTGAGGAGTTCCTCAAGGAAGACAGCTCTTGGGACTTTATCAAGCACTATCAGCAGTATGTTGAGGAACCAATTAGGAGAAGGAATGTCCTATTGAAGGGCTAGAGTTCATGGGCCATGGCAAAGAAAAATCAGAAAGCTCTTCGTGATGTTGTTGTTGTTGTTTTTGTTTTGTACCGCTGAGTCAGAACCATCATGTAGAGTTGACCCTTCAGTGGGTTTTTAGAGGCAGTAAATTACAAGGAAGGAGATTGCCCATCTTTCTTCCATAGAGAAACCAGCATAAATTTGAACCACATACCTTTGTGTTGGCAGCACAATTCCTTACCACTAAGCCACCAGAGATAATCACTTTGAAAATTGACTCCTCAAGTCCGCAAATTGAAGACACTGGATTTTGTCAATTATGGCTGTGAAGAAAGCCATCAAATTGATTAGGTGTTTAGGAAGGAGTTTTATTTCTTCATTCTTGATGTTTTCTTCTCACATGCTCAGACACTTGGTAGGAACTGAATGTGCTAAAATTGATTTTTTTTTAATGATGTTTGCGATACTTGTTCTGGGATCAGCTTTATGTGCCCTTTGTATCCATGCAATGATAAAGTAGTCAGGGTGATCAGAGTTGTGGGGCTTCTTGAGTTAACGCTGTGAAGGATGTTAGGTACACTATCCTAGGATCATTTATGGAACCATTGGTTAAGAAGGTAATAGTTTTATTCTTATATAGTAACTTAATAGTTAAGATGGCTGGTAGCCTGGGTTAGCCAAGAGGAAGGCAGATTTACAACCTACTTTAACAACAAGTGTCAGATTAAAATTTGAAAGATTCAAGAAAGTTAAATTAAGTATCACCTCAGAGTTACAGTGTAGTTCAGGAATTGAGATACTTGGAGTAGGAATGTAGGGAAATTTTAAACTACTAAGATTTGCTGGTGTTTTTTTAAAAAAAAAGAAAGAAAAGATTTGCCATTGTCACTTCCAGCTCAAGTCAGTGAATTAAGTCAACCAGGCATCATAAAAATGTCAAAATGCTGCACCTCGTTAAATAAAGGAAAAAAAGAGCTTGCTTTATTTGCCTTCTTTACCTGTCCTTCCCTGTAATACCTATAACCATAATGATACCATGAATAAATCATAAGGGTTTTTTTTTAAAAAAAGGAGACTAGTAAGAAAGAAGAGTGATTTAGATTAGAAAATACATACAAATACACAAACATACCTTTGAAGTTCAGAGTTGGCATCCTTACTTTTTTTTTTTTTTTAATTTTATTATTTTTGTGTGAGTGTACCGTCAAATCAGATCTGACTGGTACAGGAGGAGATTGTCCCTCCTTCCCCAGCAGAGCATCTGGTGGATTCGAACCGTGGGCCTCTGGGATTGTAGTTGCAGCTCCTTACCACTAGGCCACCAGAGCTCCCCACATCTTTACCTTTTTGCCAGCAACCAGCACAGCGGAGCAGACATTCAGACGGTTGTTGTAGTTGTTGTGTACCATTGAGTCAAAACTGATCCATAGCTTACCCTTCAACTGACTTTCAGAAGCAGTTAATCACAAGGGAGGAAATTGCCCTTCCTTCTCCTGTGGAGCAGCTGGTGGATTCAAACTGCGTGCCTTCAGGATTGCAGTTCAGCTTTTTGCCACTAGGCTACAGAGCTCCCTGGGATTCAGATTAGTTGAATGAAATAAGTAGTTCCTTTTTTCCCCTTATCAATTCAGATATTAGGTTCACATAGCATTATATGTCCACTCCTCATTTACTGACATTATTAGCTAGCTGCCAAGGACCAGGTTGTTAGGTAAAAATTGATGTGACATGAAAATGGAAGGGGACTGCATCATTACAGAGCTGCCAAACCACTGAGAAGAACAGCTCAGACAAGTAGACACAGAACCTTGACCATCACAGCAGCATTACTGTCACTGAGCACCCTGGTGGTCATCATTGCCAGGTGTGTGTCATTAATGGACCAAAGAGTTGCATAATTGAGTTTTTAGTATTGTTATAAATACAGAATATCTGATTTTGAGAATTGATATATGAAGATTAAATGTACTTTTTGGGGGTGTTGTTTTTTTTTAATGCTAGAAAGATTCAAATGCATTCTTATTTAGAAGATTCTAATGAAGTAAAACTTTAATGTTTTCTTCTTATTCTTCGTTCCTTCTCATGGTGGTGGTAGGTGCCATCAAGTCGTGTGATTCATAGTGATTCAGTGAACAAAAGACTTAAACCCTGCTCTTCCTGCGCCATCCTCACATTTCCTGATACTCAAGAGCCCATCGTCGCAGTCACTGTCTCAGTCCACCTTGTTGAGGGTCTTCCTCTCCTTCACCAACCCTCCACCCTTCCCAGCATCATGTTTTTATCCAAAGAATAGCCCCTACTAGCAACATGCCCAAAGTATATGAGGTAAAGCCTCATCATTCTTGCCTTCAAAGAGCATTCTAGTGCACCCTCTCCAAGACATATCTGTTTGTTCTCCTGACCATCCATGGGATATTCAGTGCTCTTCTCCAGTACTGCAACTCAAAGGTACTAATTCTTCTGAAATCCTCATTCATTGTCTAGCTCTCAGATGCATAGCAAGTAATCAGAAAGACTATGGCCTAAATCAGACACACCTTAGTTCTCAAACTGAAATCATTACTCCTCAATATTTTCGGTCCCTAACTGCAGATTTTCCCAGTGCAATGCGTCTCCTTATTTCCTGACCGCTGGTACCAAGGGTATTAATTGTAGATCCAATAATTGTTACTCCTTCTCATAGATAATCACAGTTAGACCTTTTTAGTCCTTTTTGTTTATTCTAATAGGCTTGTAGGTTAAGTGTAACATATATTTTTCCTTATTACCTATTATTGTTATTGTGTACCATCAAGTCAGAACCGACCCACAGCTGATCCTCCAGTGGGTTTTCAGAAACAGTAAATCTCATGAGAGGAGGCTGCCCTTCGTTTTCCTACAGAGCAGCTGGTGGATTCAAACAGTGTGTCTTTAGGATTGCAGTGCAGCTTTTTACCACTAGACCCCCAAAGCTCCTATTACCTATTAGGTTATATTAAGAATTTTTTTCAATGTCATACCTCAATATTTTTTTACTGTAGTAAAAGTCATCTGTTATATTTTAGTGTAAAATATGTACTAGTATAAAATATACATCTTTATACCCATTTTAAGTTTCCATTTCACTGATATGAATCATATGCACAGGAGCCCTGGTGGTATAGGAGGTTAAGCATTGGACTGCTCACTTAAAGGAGAATGACTCAAGCCCCTGAAAATACCATGGTTTAGGTCAGGCACAGCTTAGACTTGTGACATTCTTGCTTTTTAGTAATTTAAAGAGGTCCCTGACAATAGATTTACCCACTGCAACACATCTTTTGATTTCTTGATTGCTGTTCCCATGGAGCAGTATAAAATTAAGTCTTTGACAACTTCAATCTTTTCTCTGTCTACTATGATGTAGCCTATGCGTCCAGTGGTGAGAATTTTTGTTTTCTTGACGTTTATATATAATACATATTGAAGGCGTTGGTGTTCTGTAGTATTTCACGTCTTCACTTTCTATAAGCAAGGTGTGTCATTTGCATAATATAGTTTGTTAATGAGTCTTCCTGCAATCCTTATGCCACACTTTTCTTTGTACAGCCCAGCTTCTGAGATTATCATATAATTACTGTCTTATCAATTCATAGGCTCAGTATACAGATTGAATATTACCTGTTCTAGATATTTCATATAAGTAGAAACATAAAATTTTCTTGTGTCCTATTCATTCACTTATCAAAATATCTTCACAATTTATCCATATTATATAACATGTATTAGACCTCCGTTCCTTTTTATGGCTGCATAATAGTCTATGATATATATATACCCCATTTTATTTATTTGCTGTTGAACACCAAGGAAGTTCATTGATACTATGAATAATACTTAACATTATTGTACACTTTTAATCTTTTTAACAATGGTATATTTATACCACAATTGATGGTAACATTTATCATAAATGTATGAAAATAATAATTTTCCCATAACTTTACCATGAGTCTTTAATTTTGTCAATCTTAAAGACAAAAAAAAAGAAATCTCACTTTCATCTTTATTTTTCTGATTACTAGTGAAATAAAACATCCAGATGTTATGACCCATTTGCATTTCTTAAGTGAATTGCTTGTTAATGACCCTTTCTCATTTTTTTCTAGTGAGGCATTTGTCTTTCTCTTATTAATTTTAGATCTCTATAAGGAATAGGGGGCCCTGGTGGCTTAGTGGTAGAAGAACTTGAGCTGCCAACACAAAGGTATGTAGTTCGAATACACCAGCTACTCTGTAGGACAAAAGGGGCAATCTGCTAAATGTGATAGTCTGATCATGACACTGAATAAATGCCTTTTTTTAAAAAAACAAAGGGGCAATCTTCTCCCATGAAATGTATTGCTTCTGAATACCCATTGAAGGGTCAGCTGTGGGTCAGTTCTGAGGTGACAGTGTACAATAACAGCAGTGTAAAGAGAGGAAGACCCTCAAACAGGTGGATTGACACAAATGACTATAACATAGGGCTCAAGTATATCCAAGATGGTGATTATGGTGCAAGATAGGGCAAGGGTCAGGTCTATGATTCTAAGGGTTGCTATGAGTCATACCCAACTCTATGGCACCTAACAACAACAACACATATACCTTTGTTGTGTATGTTAGTTCTTTTCCTAATCTGTTATTTATCCTTATTTTATTTTATTAATTTTAATGAACGTTTACAGAGATTTTGGATTTCCATTCATTCATTGTTGTACTATTTTCTCTATCCCCCCTAATCTGTTATTTATCTTTATGGCTTCTGGGTTATATTCATTGCCCATGGGGTCTGTTCTACCCAAAGATTATAAAAACAGTCTTTCTTTTTTCCTAGTATTTTTATGTTTTCCTTTTGGCTCTCTAACTCATCTATAATTTATTTTTATGGATGATGTGAGGAAGTGTTCTAACTTTATTTTCTTTTGTTCCAGATAGATAATTTCCTGCAGCATTTATTGAATGGCCCATCTTTCCCTCAGTGCCACCTTTATTGAAAGTTAATTTCCCACTATCCATAAATCTTTGTCTAAACTGTTTCTATGGCAAAAACTAGAAGGCTTTAATTACTTTGGTTTTATAGTATCCTGGTATCTTCTTTCAATTTTAAATGATAGAAACTCCACACAAATTAGGAAGTTTATTGACTATAAAATTGGGATATCAAAGGCATCTGTTTTCAGGCTGGCTTATTTCTGGGGATTGCAAATAATGTCATCTGGACTCATCTCTGTTTCTCAGATGCAGTCTTTCCACTTGGTAGGTACTATCACCACTGGAAGCACAGACAAATACTTGTGGCTAATAGCTTAATTACAGATATGTCTTGGAGAGGGTGAAGCCACATTGCTTCTTAAAAGCAAGTATGGTGAGGCTTTGTCTTGCATACTTTGGGTATGTTGCTAGGAGAGGCTATTCCTTGGAGAAGAACATCATGCTTGGAAAGACAGAGGGGACAGCAAAGGAGAGAAAGACCCTCCACCAGGTGGATTGACACAGTGACTGCAGCAATGGGCTCCAGTGTGTCAGAGATTTTGAGACTGGCACAGGACAGGACAGGGTTTAGATCTATTGTTTATAGGGTTGCTATGAATCATACCCGACTTCACAGCGCCTAATAATAGTAATTACCCAGGCAAAGAAAGCCCACTTTCTGAGTAGTTGTAGCAGAAAAGCTCTGGATTGAACCTTGTTTACCCTAGTTTTGTTCTTTTGTTTTTGTTTAATTTTATTAATTTTAATGAAAATTTACAGAGACTTTGGATTTCCATTCATTCATTGTTTCATTTTTCTCCCAGCCCACCTGCCCACCCCTCCCCTCCAAGTTTTCTCCTCTCTCTGAAAGTAAAAGAAAAATTCCTTCTTTGGTATACAATCCCTGCCCCCACCCAGTACACTTCACTCTGGACTCCTGTCATAGCCATAATAACCAATCATGTATCGCTTTTAAACAGTTCTCTCCCTCATCTGTTTCAATGCAGTATGCATAGTTTATCCATTTTTTTCTCAGTCTCACCCCAGCCCTGATGTCAGTCTCGTTCTACAACAGTGGCACTATGCAGTATTTGTTCTTTTGTGACAGAAATATTTCACTCAGCATAATATCCTTCGGGGTCACCAATTTTATTTTTTTTAATAATTTTAATGAACATTTACAGAGATTTTGGATTTCCATTCATCCATTGCTACACGCACCTATTTTTTATAATTCATGAGTTCCTTGTTTTTCAGTGCAGCATAGTATTCCATTCTGTATACCACAGCTTCTCTAGCCATTAATTTGTTGATGGGCACTTGGGTTGTTTTCAGTTCTTTGCTATTGTGAAAAAAGCCACAGTAAACATGGGTGTGCATATATGTGCCTGGGTGGCAGTTATGGTTTCTTTAGGGTATATTCCCAGTAGAGGAATTGCGGGGTCAAATGGTATTTCTATTTGCAACTTTTTTTAATTTTTTATTATTATTTGTGTGTGTGTGTGTGTGTGTGTGTGTGTACCATCAAATCGGATCTGACTGGTACAGGAGGAGATTGTCCCTCCTTCCCCGGCAGAGCATCTGGTGGATTTGAACCGTGCGCCTCTGGGATTGCAGTGCAGCTTCTTGCCACTAGGCCACCAGAGCTCCCCTTCTATTTGCAACTTTTTGAGAAAGCGCCATACCACCTTCCACACTGTTTGTACCATTTTACACTCCCACCAACAGTGAATAAATGTTCCAGTTTCTCCACAACCTCACCAGCATTTGTTGTTTGCTGCTCTGTTAAATTTTGCTATTCTTTCTGGGGTAAGATGATATCTCATAGTTGTTTTGATTTGCATGTCTCTAAGAGCTAGGGATTTTGAGCATTTCTTTATGTATTTGTTGGTCATCCGAATGTCCTACTTTTTTGGTCGCATGGTCATCCTTTGGTCAATGGGAGAGCATTATTCTCATTGGCTATGTCTGTATCACATGCCCAACCCTGTTGGGAAATTAGTCAGCCCTGTTTCAACTGCATGGAATGATTTCCTCACTGAGATTTTATTACCAGAAGTAGGAGAAAAGCAAGTTTCTTAGTAAAAATATGGTTTTGCAGTCTTACTAGACCGGCTTCACCCAACATACACTCATCTTTTTAAAAAATATCTTTGCTGTTCGTTTCTATTTCCCCCATGTGAACTTTAGAATTAGCTTGTCAAGTCCCATAAGAAAGTGTTGTGTGTTTGATTGAGATTATGTGGATTTATAGATACATTTAGGAAGTCCTGACATCTTTACAGTATTACATTTTCTTAACCACATAAACACTATGTCTTGCCATTTATGCAGGACTTCTTTTATATCCAAAAGTAAAGTTTTGTGGTTTTCTTTATATAGGTCTTATATATTTTCTTATTTTCTTGCTTGTTTTAAGTAAGAAACGTTAACTTATTTTAAGGTTGTTGTTACTACTGTGAATAAGGTTATTTTCTCCCAATTACATTTTCTAATTAGTGGTTGCAGGTATAAAAGCCAGGATACTGTTTTATCCTTTTAAAATTGACCAGTAAACTAATACTTACATAATTTATTCACTTTTATGTCAGTACACTTGGAATTTTTACCAAAACAATTGTGTTATAAACAACCTAACTTATTGCCATGGATTCAGAAGCAAAATAGCTGACCCATCAATGGGGTTTCAGAAGCTATAAATTGCACAAGAGGAGATTATCCATCTTTCCACCAAGAACCAGCTGGTGGAGTCAAACTACCTGCCTTTGGGTTAACAGCCCAACTTCTTACCCACTCCCTGTATCTGCAAACAGTAACCTTCCTTTCCAATATTTCTAGCTCCTATTTTTTTTCTCAAATTACTATAGCTTTAGTTAGACTCTCCCATCACCTGTCTGTCACTTTGTTGTGCTGTGGTGGCCAGCATGTTGCTGTAATAATATTGGAGGCTATGATACTGGCATTTCAGCTACCAGTAGAGTCACGCATGGTGGACAGATCTGGGCTTAGGAGATTCCAGACTAAGACAAACTAGAGAGAAACACCATGACAGTTGTTTACTTCTGAAAAATAAATAACCAGTGAAAACCTTAAGGATTATGGTGGAGCATTGTTAGATATAGTGCAGAAGGATACGCCCTATAAGAGTGAGAGTGTGACCCTTTTATGATCTCCAGTGTGTTATTAGGCACACACCACCAATAAATGCGCAATCCAACAGAAAAAAAGATTGTTGAGAAATAGTGTTTGGTTTGTTTGTTTGGCGCTTTTTTATTTTGAGAAATAGTGTGGGTTTTTTTGAGAAGTGTCATCCACTGATTACCTACCCAATACAAAAGGAAAGGGTCCCTACGAATGAACTGGAGAAGGTAAAAGACTGCAGCTGTGTTCTTACTATTGTTGTTGTTTGGTGCGTCGAGTTGAGTATGACTCATACTGACCCTATGAACAACAGATCTGAATCCTGCTCTATCCTGTGCCATCCTCAGCCTCTCTGACATGCTTGAGCCCAATGCTGCAGTCACTGTGTCAACCCATGTCACTGAGGATCTTCCTCTCAGTGGTGGACAAAACCCAGAGACAATTGCCCAGAGATCATCTTAAACATTAAACCAAAAATATCTTCTTAAAACTGAACAATAAAAATAAAAAATCCAAAACTGAACAGTAGTTGAACATAACTATTAGGGAAGATCTGCCTTAAGCAGTTTGCTTTTTTAAGAACTATCTATAACACTGCTATATAAAATAGGACTGACATGGGCGCTTGGAAGGATAATAGAAAAAGAGTGGCTAGGTAATGAACACTGCATTGGAACAGATGAGGGGAAGAACTGCCCAAAAGGAATATATGATTAGGCATGATATGTTTGGCAACAATCTGGAACAAGAAGTGCATTGCAAAGTGGACTGGGGGAGGGGAAAGTGAAGAAAATGTGCAACAATGAATTAATTTAAAAAAAAACAAACAACTTTATGGGATCAAATTGACAGTGGATTAGACTGGAACCTTTTGGAGCAATGAGTTCATGTTAACAGGGAAAAGAGGGTGAGAATGATTGTATAACTTGAAAACTGTAATTACAGTCACTGAATTCTACATGTAAAAACTATTGCATTAGTGTATGTAGAGATATGTATATTCTCAACAACAAAATATACGTACGTGTGTGTGTGTGTGTGTGTGTGTGAGAGAGAGAGAGAGAGAGAGCGAGAGAGAGAATAGACAGGGAACTCTGGACCTAACGGTAAGAAGCCTATGCTGCAATCCTAAAGGCACATGGTTCGGATCTGCCAGCTGCTCCATGGGAAAAGTACGGGCATTCTCCTCCCATGCTCTTTACAGCTTCTGAAAACTGCCGGGTCAGCTGGTTCTGACTCGTGGGCACACAACAACTACAATGACATTTGCTACTCACAGTATCTTTCAGCTCTATTCTTATTAACCTACACACTCTCTACTTTGTGACTGAGACTGATTTTCTATTTTGCCAGTTGACTTTGAGACAGATGTTGCTAGAAGGACTCTAGGGATAAAGCAAAGCTAGAGGAATAAAACAGAATTCACTTTTTTCTGGGCTTCTTTTGAGCTTCCTGCAGTCGTTCCAGCAACAATTTTTTACCCAGACAGCAGCAGTTCTGATTACATTTTTCTGTTTGCTCAATATTTATAGAATTGGCATCACCAAGTCTATCCCTGAAACACCAGTATTATCCAGCAAATGCCCCTTGCTCAAAAGCTTGGGACCCCGGCCTATAGAGCCCTTCCTCAAGCTCAGAGCCACCAGTCCTAGCCAAGCAGGCATACTTTTTCAGAGGTGTGAAGCTCAGCAGCACTTATTCTCTGAGTTTTAATAAGTATAACTTCTTCCCTTTTTTTCCATTCAGCCCTATAACTGGATTTGTTTCTCTCTTAGTTTACTTGGTTCCACAGTCAACACTCTTGGTAACAGCAGCCAGAAAATCAGGAGACGAATTGCATTGGGAAAGTCAGCGTTGCGGGACCTCTCAAGAGTACTGAAGAGCAACGACATCAGGCTGGAGACTAAGGTGCACCTGATCCAGGCTATAGTCTTTGCAATTACGTGCTATGCATTGGAGAGTTGGACCATGAATAGGGATAATAGGAAGATAATTTATGCCTTTGAGTTGTGGTCCTGGAGTATTGAATATACCATGGACTGCTAGAAGAACAAACAGGTTTTTCCTGGAGGGGGTGAAGCCAGAATGCTCCTTGGAGTCAAGGATTCTGAAGCTTTGTCTGACATACTTTGGGCATGTTGCAAGGGGGGATTGGTCCTTGGAGAGGGACATCATGTTTGGGAGAGTGGAGGGGAAGGCGCAAGAGAGGAAGACCCTCAATGAGATGGATTGATTCTGTGAGTGGAGTGGTGGAAATGAGTGTGTTTGAGACGGCGAGGTTGGCACAGGATAGAACAACGTTGAGGGCTCTTGTACATAAGGTCGCTATGAGTCGTAAGCGACTCGATGGCACAAAGCAACAACAACTCTTGACTGAATCTGATTGATACTACAGGTACCATTTGGTATATATATTACAGATATGAGATATATATAGATATACTTAACAGTATTTGGGTGATGGAGTGTGGGTGCATGTGTTTACACAGAGGAGAAACAGTGTGGCAGAAATGCTAATGATTGATGAACCTTTGAGAGATGCTGTTGGCAAAATCTTGAATGATTCAGGAAGCATCAAAAGAAGATAGAAGGAATACACAGTCACTATACCAAAAAGAATTGGTCAATAATGAAAGATTTCAAGAAGTACCATATGAACAAGAGCCAGTGGTAATAAAGGAAAGATTTAAGTTGCACCAAGGCAGTGGCAAAAAAATAAGTTCTCAGGAATTAATGGAATACCAGTTGACATGTTTCAACTAACGGATGCAACTCTGGACCTCCTCACCAGTCTACGCCAGGAAATATGGAGAACAGTTCCCTGGCCAACTGACTGGCAGAGATCCATATTTGTTCTTATTCTTAAGAAAGGTGATCCAATAGAATGTGGAAATTATTGAATAGTATTAGTAATATCACATGCAAGCGAAACACTGCTGAAGATCATCCAAAAATGGCCATAACAGGCTTTTCCAGCCTGGTCCTGGCACTATGGCCCCTGTGAAGAAGGGTGATAAGAAGAAGTGAAGTGGTGACCAAAGAATATACCATTTAACATGCACAAGCCATCCATGGAGTGGGCTTTTAGAAACGTGCCCCTCAGGCAGTCAAGAGATCTGGAAATTTGCCATGGAGGAGATGGGAACACCAGATACTTATGTACATTGACAGTAGGCTTAACAAAGCTGCCTGGGCCAAAGGAATAAGGAATATCCCATACCACATTCATGTACGGTTGTCCAGAAAGTGTAATGAGGATGAAATTTCCCCAAACAAGCTGTATACCCTGGTTACTTGTGTACCTGTCACCACTTTCAATAAATCTACAATTAATGTGGATGAAAACTGATAGCAGATTATCAAATAAAGTTATAAAACTTAAAAAAAAAACCCAAACAAACAAAAATGGCTAGAACAGTGCTAAAATTGGAACAATACAGAGAAGCATGGCCCCTGCACAAGGAAAACACACAAATTAGTGAAGCATTCTGTATTTTTTGAAACACAATATAAATGAAAGACTTCTAAAAACATGATGTATATGAATGAGGCACAATGTAAATGAATTCTTGTATGAAAACCAATAGAAAGAAATTTTAACTGCCAGAAGTTCAAGTGATGTTTAGAAGAGGCTGTGACACCATATCATTGCTGTTGTCAGATGGATTCTGGCTGAAAGCGGAGAATACTGGAAGAATATTTATCTGTATTGTATTGACTATGCAGATACGTTTGTGTGGATCATAATAAACTATGGTAAACATTTGGGAATCCCAGGACACTTTAATTGTGCTCATACAAAATCTCTATACTAGACCAAGAAGCTGTTGTCCAAACAGAGCAAGTGAGCACTACATGGCTTAAAATCAGGAAACATACAATGAATGAATGAAAACCCAACCTTTCTATAAACTTTCATTAAAATTGTAATTTAAAAAAATTATGACCAAAAAAGTAAAATCAAGAAAGGTGTGTGTCAGGACTGTATCTTTCACCCAAACCTTTTCCATCTGTATGCTGATCAATTAATTCATGAAGCTGAGCTCTAGAAGAGGAATATGGCATCAGATTTAGAGGAAGACTTATCAACAACTTGCATTTATAATATTGCTGAAAGGGAGGAGGGCTTGAAATGCTCAATGCAGAAGATCAAGGACTACAACCTTCAATGTGGATTACATTGCAACACAGAAAAACAAAAGTCCTTACCAATGGGCCAGTCAGTAGGCATCATCATGATAGATGGAGAAAGTATTAACATTGTCAGTGATGTCATCTTGCTTGTATCAACAATCAGTGCCCCTGGTGCCAGCAGTCAGAAGATCAGGATGCTTGCATTGGGCAATTCTACTATCAGGGATCTCCAAAATACTGAAAAGAAATTATGTCATTCTGAAAAGTAAGGTGCACTTGATCCAGGTCCTGTTTTTTTCAGTCAGTTGCAAATGCATCTGGACAATGCATCTGGATCATAGAAGAATTAATGCCTTTGTTGGAGAATAGTACTAAATATCCCGTGGACTGCCAAAGGAACAAACAAGTATGCTTTGGAGAAAGTGCAGCCAGAAGGCTTCTTGGAGGCAAAGATGATAAAGCTTCGTCTCACATAGTTGGGGCATGTTAGGAAAGGCTATATCTTAGAAAGCTAGGTGATGGTGATGGTGGTGGTGGTGGTGTGTGCGTGCCATTGAGTCAGAATCTATCCATCACTGACCCTCCAGCAGGTTTTCAGAGGCAGTTAACTCCCTGCCTCTAGAGTTAATGAGAGCAGATTATCCATTTTTCTCCCTTGAAGCAGCTAGTGGAGTTGAACCACATACCTTTGTGTTGGTAGCATAGTTCCTCACCACTACACCGGGAGAACTCTCTGAGAAAGCTATGCCAATGTTCTTTCTACTGTTCTACCAACTTTTCAGTAAGTTTGAAAATTCTCAAACAAACAAGGGGTTTTTTTTTTTGGGGGGGGAGGGAGCGGCAGTAAAAAAACTTAGCTCAAACACAGTGTACTTCAGAGAAGATGAGATTTTAGATGACTACTGGGTTTAAAATTGACTGTATTTAAAATCTAAAAGGTAGAGGGGTTGACAAGAGGAGACTGTCAGTGAGACGGGTTGTGAAGTGACTACCACAGTGGACTTGAACATAACAGAGGTTGTGAGGTTGGTGCACAGAAGGGCAAAGTTCAAATCCATTGTTCATAGAGTCACTAGGAGTTAGAGTCGACTAGATGGCACCCAGCAGCAATAACACTGTAAGTATTGCTGACTGGTAGAGTGAATTTTTTGTATGGATGGCTTACTTTATTTTCATTATTTCTAATTTAATAATAGATAAATATGTGATTATTATTATTTTCAGAGCATAGTTTTAGCTGCATATTTCTGATTTTGTTTTTCTCAAAAATTTTACTTGTTAGGAGCCTGAAATGCTTCTATAGTGTTTTTGTTTCCCTATTTGTTTATTTATTTATTTTTTTTTTTAGATTTTATTGTCTGCAGGGAACGCCAACAGAGACCACGGCCTCTCGAGGGTCAGGCTTCTGTTTCCCTGTATTTTTCTAAGCCTTATATTCTGTTTATCTCTTTTTTCCATAATTTTATTCATTTTGTTGTTGAAAATATACACAGTAAAATGTGCACCAATTTAATAGTTTCTAAATGTACATACAGTTTAGTAACATTTTTAGAGTTAATGCAACTATTTTCACTCCTCCTTTTTTGAGCCACTAACTCATCAAAATATTCTTAATTTGATCCCTTATAGGTAGTTCTTAAAAAGAGCATAATGCTCAAGGAAGATATTTTTACTAATTATGCTAAACTCTTGTTCCATTTTAAGACTTCAGGGGATGTTTTTGGTTTAAGGTTTGAAGCCCATGAGAATATGAAATTCTGTTCTGCCTTCCTCCCCTCTTGAACAAGGTTCTTCTATGCAATCTCTGATCAAAATATTCAGTAATGATAGCCAGGCACCATCCGATTTTTTTATCTTGTGGCAAAAGAACAGTTGTTCATCAAGGCACTTATCCTCCTTTTATATTTTACTTTTCTTTCTCTGTTCTTCCAGGAGAATAGAAATTAATTATGTGCCTCTTTAAGACCCCAGGCAATATGCAATGAAATAGGGTGTAGAACCGAGTACTAAACCTTTATTAAGTTAATTAACTGAGATAGCCCATGAAAACATGATCTTAAACCTCCAATCCAAGGTGCCAAATCCCTTCAGGTTTTTGATTATACTTCAGTAGCTACTTTTCACTTTGACATTCAGAGCACTGGGCAGAAATCACATTGAGTCAACACCTGCCGGAGGCCTTCACGAAGCAGCTACTTTTATTATTGTTGTTGTTGTAACTATGCCCATCAAATTTTCACCAATTCAGCTGTTTATAAGTATATAGTTTGTTGACTGAAATTGAAATAATCAATTATGCGACTTTACCTATAATCAGTGCAATTTTTTCCCATCGCTGTTGACCTGTTTCTTTCCTCTTCCTTTCTGTTCTGTGTAACTGCTAATAAGCATTGATCTCTGTACACTTGCCTTTTCTTGTCTTTTTGTTTGAGTGAGGTCATACAATAATTCATCCTTTGTGAGGGATTTCATATGATATAGCATCTTCAAGTACTATCCATAATATGTTGCTGTGTACCATCAAGTTGGAACCGTCCCGTAGCTGACCCTACTGCGGGTTTTCAGAAGCAGTTGATCGGAGGGAAGGAGATAGCGCATCCTTCTCCCATGGAGCGTCTGGTGGCCTCAAAGTGTGTGCCTTCAGGGTTGCAGCGCAGTTTCTTGCCACTAGGCCACAAGAGCTCAACATGTATCAAAAAGTCATTTATCCTGTTGGTTAAGTAGTATTGCATTATGTATTTTCTTGTGTGCCATATTTTATTTATACATTCATATATTGATGAATTTACAGAAGTGGGATTACTGGATCATCATTTGTTGTTAGGTAATGCTGAGTGGCCTACCACTCTTAGTGACTCTATGAACCTATTGAAATCTTGTCCTGTCCTGTGCCATCCTCATAATCTCTGCCACGTTCAGACCTATTGTTGCAGTTACTAACAGTCCTTCTTCATAGTTTTCCTCCCTTTCATTGACCCTCTACTTTTCCTAGTGTGATGGCTTTTTCCAGGGACTGACCTTTCCTGACTATATGCCCTAAGTATGTGAGACAAAGTATCAATTATTTCATTTTGTTTGGATCAACAATCAACATTCTTGATATCAGCAGTCAAGAGATCAGGAGATATATTGCACTGGGTAAGTCGGCTTCAGGAACCCCTCCAAAATACTGAAGAGCTGTGATGTCAGTTTGAAGACTATAAAGTGTGCCTGATTTAGGCTATGATCTTTTCCCTTTTTGTGTGCGTGTATACCATTAAATTGCATCTGACTGGTACAGGAGGAGATTGCCCCTACTTCTCCAGCAGAACATCTGGTGGATTCAAACTGTGTACCTCTGAGATTGCAGTGCATGTTCTTGCCACTAGGTCACCAGAGCTCCCTGGCTATGATCTTTTCAATCACTTGCTAAGCATTTGGGACTTGGATAATGAATAAGAATGTCAGAATAATTGATGCCTTTGAGTTCTAGTGCTGGAGAAGAGTACTGAATATCTTATGGACTTCCAAAAGAACAAAAAATATGTCTTGGGAAAAGTGTGCCACTAGTGTTGTTGTTAGGTGCCATCTAGTTAAGAGCAACTGGTAGCGACCCTATAAACAACAGATCTGAACCATGTCCCTGTGCCATCTTCACACTTCTGACACACTAGAGCCCATTGCAGTAGTTGCCGTGTCAGTCTGCCTGGTCGAGGGTCTTCCTCTCCTTCACTGGCTCTCTACCCTTCCCAGCATCAGGTCCCTTTCCAAGGAACAGTGCCTCCTAGCAACATGTCCAAAGTATATGAGGCAAAGCCTCATCATTCTTGCCTCCAAAGAGCACTCCAAGGGAGCTCTGGTGGCCTAGAGGCAAGAAGCTGCACTGCAATCCCAGAGGTACATGGTTCTAATCTACCAGATGCTCTGCTGGAGAAGGAGGGGCAATCTCCTCCTGTACCATTCAGATCTGATTTGACGGTACACACACACAAAAATAATAAAATAAAAAAATAAAATATTTTTAAAAAAACAACAACAAAGAGCACTCCAGCTGCACCCTTTCTACGGGATGTTCAGTGTTCATCTCCAACACCATAGATCAAGGCATCAATTCTTCTGTCATCCTTATTCATCATCCAGCTTTCAGATGCATGGCAAGTAATTGGAAAGACCATGACCTGAATCAGACGCACCTTAGTCCTCAAACTGACATAAATACTAGGCCTCCAGTGTTGTTGTTTATGCCCGTCAAGTTGCCTGTGACCCATAGCAACCTATGCACAACAACCCTAAACCCTACTCTATCCCTTGCCACACCTATCCCCATTCCCCCAATGACGGAATCAATTCATCTCATTGAGGGTTTTCCTCTCCTGAGTTGTCCCTCCATCCTCCCAAGTATGACATCCCTCTCCAAGAACTAATCCTGCCTTGCAACATGTACAGATTATGTCAAAGCTTCAGAATCCTTGCTTCCAAGGAGCAGCCTGGCTTCACCCTCTCCAGGACGAATTTTTTGTTCTCCTGGCAATCCATGGTATATTCAATACTCTTTTCCAGCACGACAGCTCAAAGGCATTAACTCTTCTTCTGTCATCCCTAGTCATTGTCCATCTCTCTCATGCATAGCAAGTAATTGCAAAGACCATGGCCTGAATCAGGTGCACCTTAGTCTCCAGGCTGACATCTTTGCTCTTCAGTACTTTGGAGAGGTCTCTGACAGCAGACTTTCCCAATGCAATTAATTTTTTTAATTTTCTGGCTGCTGGTACCGAGAGTGTTTATTGTAGAGCCAAGCAAACTGAAGCTGTCAACAATCTCAATCTCTTTACCATCTATCATGATGCTGCCAATTGGCCCAGTAGTGAGAATCTTTGTTTTCTTGATGTTGTATGTGTTTTAAATAAAGACATGTGAATCCTCCCTATTTGTTTTTTTTCTTTCAACATTATTTTAACTATTTGAGGCATCTTGTCATTCTGTATCAAATTTAGGATTAATTTTCCCTCTTTGTTAAACAAAACTTTGGGTATTTTAATCAGGACTGCCTTGACTCTATTGATCACTTTGGGTAGTTTTGACTTATTAACAGTATTAGATCTTATAACCCATAAACATGAAGCATCTTTGATTTATTTATTAAGTCTTCTTTAATCTTATTCAACAGTGTTTTATGGTTTTCATTGTTTAAGTCTTTTAAGGTCCCTATTTAAATTTATTCCTATGTATTTTATTTTCTTAGATGCTATTATACATAGCATTGTCTTCCTAGTTTCCCTTTCAGATTTCTCATTCCTAGTGTATAAAAACACAATTGATCTTTCTTTGTTGGCCTTGTACCCTACAACTTTCTAAATTACTCTCTTCGTTCTACAAAGTTTTTGTGGACTCTTTGGAATTTTCTATATATGTGTTTTGTTGTTGTTAGGTGCTATCAAGTTGACCATGACTTATAACAACTTTATGAACAACAGATTGGAACCTTGATCTGTCCTGTGCCAGCCTCACCATGGCTGATATACTCAGGCCCAATGACACATTGAATGTGTCAGTCTATCTCTTTAAAGGTCATAAACTCATTGATTTAAAAAAAAACTGTTAAATACTGTAAAATTTAAAAAACATGAAAGTTTGTTAAGTACCCCTGAAAACAATCAGCCATAATAAGTTTGAAAGGATGGCATTTACCCAAGAGTAAAGTTCGCAAGACAGGAAGGGATAGCCAAGAAGGACAAATGAGAGCAGTAAGAATAAGAGGGAAGAAGAAGAAAACAAAATAAAAGAAGAAGGAAAAAAGAATAAGAGGGAAGAGTGCATTGTGAGGACTGCAGTCGTATTGAATGGGAAACTAATTTACTCTGTGAATGAGTCATGTCACTGAATCATACATGAAGAAACTGCTGAATTGTATCTTGCAGTTTATATTTTGTAAAACAACAAAAATAAATAATTTTTAATAATATAAAAAAATTTAGATAAAATAATGTACCGCCAGCCAGCTTCTCCAATTAACTCATGAGCAGTTTTGTTTTATTTCTTCTTCCACCAACTATTCCACCCCTACATTATACTAGAACAAATACCACACATCAAATAATTTCAACCATAAATATTTCAGAGTATGTCTTTATAAGAATGCTTTTAAAAGAAAATATAACTGCAATAATATTATTACTTAAAAATTAAAATTCCTGCTGTTAAGTATCTGTCATTATTTGAAATTCCTTGGTTGTCTTACAGATGTTATGTGCATTTGTTTTAAGTATTGATTGTCTAGGTCAGTCTCAGGGAGCTCTGGTGGTGTGACTGTAGGGAGTGCCCTGCTTACCAACCCAAAGACTGTTCCTCTCTGGCAGTTCAGGTCCACCAGCGGCGCTGGGAGAGAAAGATGGGCAGTCTTTTCTCATGCACTTTTCAGCCTCAAAAACCTGCTGGCGGGTCAGCTCCGAGCCAGAATTGACTCAACATCTAAGAGTTTTATTCTTATTTCTATTATGATTTATATTAGATTGATACATTGTAGTTGACTGTTACCTCTCAGCTTCCTTTTAGTCCTTATACTACCCTCTAACTCTTATTTTCTTTCTTTTTGTGTGTGTGCTTAACTGACTATTCATACATCTCAAGACATACTTACAGTGTGACTTTAGTTAGTACTTTTTTTTTAGATTTTAATGAACATTTATAAAGAAATTGGATTTCCATTCATTCACTGTTACACATTTTCCTCCTTGTCCCACCTCTCCCCAGTTTGCATTTTTCTTTGGAAAAAAAAGTTCTTTCATTGTTACACAGTCGTCTTCCCACCGACCACTTTACTATGCAGATCTTATTCTGGACTCTTGTCATCCCAATAATACCTAATCATCTGTTCCTTTTATACAGTTCTCTCCCTCATCTGTTTCAATGCCATGTACATTATTTATCCCCTCTTTTCTTAGTTTCCCCTCCACCCCCATATCAGTCCTGTTCTTTAACAGTGGCTTTATGCTATATTTGTCTTTTCTGTGACTGAGATACCTCATTCAGCATAATGTCCTCCATGGTCACCCATTTTGAATAATATTTCATGAGTTCTTTGTCTTTCAGTTCTGCATAATATTCCATTGTGTGAATACACCACAGCTTCTCTATCAATTTGTTGATGGGCACTTGGGTTGATTCCAATTCTTTACTATTGTGAACAAAGCAGCAATAAACATGGCTGTACGTTTATCTCCTTGGGTGGTGGTTATGATTTCTTTAGGGTATATTCCCTGTAGTGGAATTGCTGGATCAAATAATATTTCTGTTTGCAACTTTTTGAGAAAGCGCCATACTGCCTTCCACAGTGGTTGCACCATTTTACACTTCCACCAGCAGTGAACCTTGTTCTAGTCTCTCCACAACCTCGCCAACATTTGTTGCTTGTAATTATCTTATTTTCCTGGTAATTCATTTGTTGGTGAAATTGTTTGTCCTCTCAGGTTCCATAGAGTCTGATTTTTGCTGACCATGACATTTTTGAATTTGAATTTTCTATTCCCTGTATTTTTTATAAAATTATATTCAATCTAGACACTTTGTTCTGGTTTTAGCAGTATTTGCTTTGGTAGATTGTCATCAAGAGGCACGTATCTTTATTCTTCTGGGGTTAGTAGTCATTGCTAATCAGTGCTTAGATTTGTTATTGGTACTGAGGCAGCTACTTCAACTTACAGCAACACTGAACAAGACCTTGCCCCGTCGTCTGACATCCTCATGATTTCTGCAGTGCTCAAGCCCATTGTTATGGCCACCATGTCAGTCTGTCTCTGTAATGGTCTTCCTTTCTTTTTTTTTTTTTTCCTTCCTTTTTTTTTTTTTTAAGAATTCAGGTTTGTTTCATTGTGAAAAACATGTATGGGGATACACAAAGGTGAAGGTTGGGAGCAGAAGAGTAAGGATGGGCAGAGATGAAATCACAGGGCTATACAATTTGGGGGTGAGTGGGTCTTCCTTTCTTTCATTGACTTCCCCCCCTCCACTTTTCTAAGTATGGCATCTTCTTCCAATGACTAATGCCTTCTAATAACATACCGTAAGTATATGAGACAAAGTTTCACCATCCTTGCCTCTGGGGAGTACTCTACTTGCTCTTCCTTCAAGACAGATTTGAATATTCAACACTCTTTGCCAATACCATGAGTTGATTTATTCTTTAGAAGCTATGAAACTGTGATAGTCTATCATTTCCTTTTTATTTATCGCATACATGTTTCTATAAAGATAAGTAAAACCTTTTTTTCTTATTTTCATTACCCCGTGGTACAAACCATATAGGAAAGGAAGAATAAATGGTTGTTTCTTTCTTTTACTTACAGACTTTCAAAATGAATTGATTTTCTAGCATTCTCCAAGTATGAATTGAGATTTATTTCAGTATTGTTGTAAACTCAAGAGTGTAAATATATGTTGTGTTGTTGAGTCAGCTCCAACTAATAGCAAGCCTGTGGACCACCACGAAACCCTGTGTGGTCCTCGGTTATCTGCTCTGGTTATTGTTGTAGCCATTATGTCAGCCCTTCTTACTGAGAATCTTCTCCCCCTCACTGACCCTCTATTTTCCAAGAATGGTGTCTTTTTCGAAAGTCTGTGAGATGAAGTCTCACCATCTGTACCTCTTCCAAGACAGATTTGTTTGCTCTTTTGGCAGCCGATGGTATATTTAGTATTCTTTGTCAAGTATTCAGTTGGTATTCCTTCAAATCTTGGAAGCTTCTATTTTGCCAGTGGCTTCAGTGCAACTAGAATTGTTTTCTTTGGTACCATTGTTTGTTATTATCTGCTACTTACTGAAATAGTTCGATGTGGACCAGTTCTTTCTGTTACAGTGATTCTGTGTATTCCTTCTATTTTCTCTTGATGCCTCCTGTATTGTTCAATATTTTGCTCTTAAGAACCCTTCAGTAATACAACTCCAGACTTATTTTCATCAAGATGCATTAAGAATAACTAGAAGATAGAATGGAAAGGTTGGAAATAAAGAAAGATAGGTAGTTGGAAAATTTAGTCTTTATGATAGAAATCAGCTTGGGGATTGCATGATAGAGTTTTGTGTAAGCAACTACTAGTTGCAAATATGTTTTTAAAAAACATATAGTGAGGAAGGGAGCTCTGGTGGCCTATTGGCAAGAAACTGCACTGTAATCCCAAAGGGGCATGGTTCAAATCCACCAGATGCTCCTCTGGAGAAGGAGGGGCAACCTCCTGTGCCAATGAGATCTGACTTGACAGTACACAACAAGGAAAGGGGGTGGAGAGAGAGTGATTATGTACATAATCTTTGCCTAGAATACACAGGAATCAAATTGACCCGATCTGTGACAAGAAATGGTAAAAAAGCTCGATACCATCAGTTAGAACAAGACAGGGCTCCTATGGAACAAACCATCATATACTTATTTACAAATGAAATTTGAAGATGAAGAAAATTACAACTCTGTGAGAGTCAAAATACAACCTTAATTATAACCCATCAGAATTTAAAAACCATCTCTTGGATAGAGTTGAAGCATTGAACACACTAATGATTGGAGGCCAGACAAGTTGTGGAATTAAATCAAGGGTATCATACATGAAGAAAGCAAAAGGTGATTAAAAAGACAGGAAAAAAAAGATCAAAATAGAAGAGACCATTAAACTTGTTCTTGAATATAGAGAAGCTAAAGCAAAATAAAGAGAAGATGAAAGAAGAGAGCTGAATAGAAGATTTCAAAAACCAACTTCAGAAGACAAAACTGTTTTTTAAAAAAATACGTGAAGATCTGGAGTTAGAAAACCAAAGGGAAGTACATCCTTGGCATTTCTAAAATATACATGAATGTTTCAATCCATTGCAGTCATTTTTAGTATTCAAATTTCACTATCTTTGGCCCCTAGGAGGTTTCTCAGGTCGGCACCCAAATCTTTTTAATAGAACTGTTACAGACTTTGAGAGCGTCTGTACTTCCTGATAGGACAAGATGCTCTAGGCTTATCTTGTACATGTCTCGGTTCAGGCCTAGAAGCAGCTTTTTCTCTGAAGAGCTGATTTCTTTCATATGTACCGTGGAATTTTGCCCTGTGTTATTTTAACATTTGTATTTTCTGGACCAGAATTTCTAACTGTGAGTTGTTCCTTATTATGGGACTATTTTACTCAATTTAGTGGATTACCAAGCTTTTTCAACTCTAATGGAATGGAATTGAAAATTTCTGAGTACATTGCAGAATAACCAGTGACAAAGAGCTGTGTTAGAGAAGGTAGGAGATATCATGAGTACATATATTAGGTAAAATTAGGGCTTTGTGTATTTTGTTTATGGATGTGTTTTGATATTCTGGTACGTGGTAAACAATTTGCCTATCCCTAGATAGGGGAGTTAATGTTAAAATAACATCCTTTAAAGTCAGCATGGTTTTTTAGAAAAAATTAATACCTGTTTTTCAAGTTTGCAAAAGTGTGATTGAGATTATTTTATTATTAGAAGGAGAAAAAAGGAATGATAAAATGGTAAATACAGAAGCTTGTTCAAGTTCAGCTGCTGGATCTAGAAATATAAATAGTAGCAGTCTTGAAAGAAATGTCACTTTTGCTCAGCAAACTTCGACTTGAGGTACATTCAAAAACTAAAGAAAAAAGTACAAAACTTTATAATTAAGATTTATTTAAAATATGGTTCTAATAGGTAAGTAAACCTAATGTTGTTATTGTTGTTGCTGTTATTATGTGTTGTCAAGTTGCTTGAGACTCATAGCGAACCTTTGTACAACAGCTCTGAACCCTACTCTATCCTGAGCTAACCTTATCATCTCTGACACACCTACCCCCCCCATACCAGTCACTGAGTCAATCCATCTCATTAAAGAGCTTCCTCTCTTGCACTGTCCCTCCACCCTTCCAAGCATGATGTCCCTCTCCAAGGACTGGTCCCTCCTTGCAACATGTCCAAAGTATGTCAGAGGGCGCCTAGAATTCTTGTCTCTAAGGAGCAGCCTGGTTCCACCCTCTCCGAGATGAACCTATTTGTTCATCAGATTCAGTACTCTTCTCCAGCACCACAGGTCAAAGGCATCAGTAAACTTAATAAAAATGGCAAATCTCAAGTATTATTTGTAAAAGAATCCATAAAATGGAGAACATAAAACCTTCAAAATTACAAAGAACTTAGAAGTATAGAATGCTAAACTTGATAAGCTTTTCAAAGAAATACTAAAAGGGCAAAATCCTAGCAAAATTTCTTCATTTCAGTGGGTATTAGAGAGCCTTATTATACTTGTACTTAACTGTATTTCACATGGCAAGAAAAATGCTTCACACAACTGATTTTAAAAATTACTCCTTCAAGCTGTGTAAAAATGTGTAATTTTTTAAAATGAAAAATGGTTGATAAATTAAGGGTTATTTATTCTTAGTTATAAAACAGTATATTGCCAAGTATAGAAAATTATGGGCTACTTAGAAGTGATAAAGGAAGATCTGGTGACTAAGTGATAAGGAATTATGCTGACAACCCAAAAGTATGTGGTTTGGATCCACCAGCTGCTCTGTGGGAGAAAGATGGACAATCTCCACTGTGCAATTTATTGCCTTTGAAAACCTTCTAGAGAGTTAGCTGTGGGTTAGTTCCAGCTCGGTGGTAGTGGTTGTTTTTACATAACAACTAGAAGCAATATATATTGTGAGTTTCCATTCTAGTAGAATATTCATAAATATATATGTTCCTAAATAAGATTGCTAAAATGAAAACACTAAATAACTGGCTAAATTATAATGTGAACATAAATTTATTTAAAGATTTTCGTATTTATTTGAAATAAAATATAAATAATTTAAAATAAAAAAAAATCAGATGTCCTTTTGATGTCCTGTGATCACTTAAAACTTGCTGTGATTCTAGAAGCTACGCCACTAACATTTAAACAGGGTCACTTAAGGTAGGTAAATTTCAGCAAAGCTTCTAGATTAAGACGGACTATACAGAAGGAACAGACAGTCATCTTTTGGAAGAAAAAAACTTGACTTCAAAAACCTTATGAAAGGATGCAGAATATTGTCCAATATAGTGCCAGAAGATGGAATTGTCAAGTTGAAAGGCACTCAAAATATGACAAGGAAAGAGCTGCCTCCCCAGATTCCAGTCCATCTTCATGGCACAGAAGAAAGCTTTCAGAACCTTCACTTGCTGATGTTGCGTGGCTTACGATAACAAACATCTGCAAACACCTTTTAATAATCAATACATGGAATATGTTAAATAGATTTTTGTTGGTAGTGTTGTAGTAGCATACCATCGAATCTGAGCTGACCCTCCAGTGAGTTTTCAGAGGCAATTAATTGCATGGGAAGAGATTACCCATCCTTCTCCCGCAGAGCAGCTGGTGGATTCAAACTGCATGCCTTAAAGATTTCAGCTCAGCTTCTTGTCACTAAGCCACCAGAGCTCCCTATTTCCATTTAAAATATGAATGTCAGAAAATTGGAAGTTGTCATATGTGAAATGGAATACATAAACACTGATATTGTAGCCATTAGTGATCTGAAATGCAATCATGTGGTCTGGAGTGACACAAATGACAAATTTAACAGAAATAGTGTGTTATTCATTGTCAAAAAGAACACTTCAAGGTCTGTCCTAAAATATAACGCTCTCAGTGATAGGATAATATCCATACAGGACAGAGCAGGAAATCACTACATGGTTCAAAATCAGGAAAGTAGTGTGTTGGGGATGCATCAGCCTGTCTCCATAGCTTTTCTAGATGCAGAACAGATCATTTCGGGAGCTGGGGTTTGTAAGGAGGAATATGGTATCAGGATTGGAAGAAGACTCATCAACAACCAATGTTATGCAGATGACACAACCTTTCTTGCTGAAACTGAGGCATACCTGAAGTGCTTGCTGCAGAAGGTCAAGGACTGTAGTCTTCAATATGGATTGAAGCTCAACATCAAGAAGACAAAAGATTTTCACAACTGGGCCAGTTGGCAGCACCTTGATGGATGGAGAAGAGATTGAAGTTGTTAACAGTTTCAGCTTGCTCGTCTCCACAATCAACACCATTGGCACCAGCAGTCAGGAAATCGAAAGACAAATTGCATTAGGTAAATCTGCTATCAGGGCCCTTTCCAGAGTACTGAGAAGCAACAATGTCAGTCTAGAAACTAAGGTGCGCCTGATCCAGTGCGTGGTCTTTGCAGTTACTGGCTATCCATTAGAGAGCTGGATGATGTCTAAGGGTGATAGAAGAATTTATGCCTTTGAGTTATGGTCCTGGAGAAGAGTCTTGAACATACCGTGAACTGCCAAGAAAACAAATGGGTCTGTCTTGGAGAAGGTAAAACCAAGTTTCTCCTTGGAGGCTAGGATTTTGAAGATCCATCTTACATACTTTGAGCATGTGGCCAGGAAGGACTGATTCTTAGAGAAGGACATCATGCTCAGAATGGTGGAGGGACAGCACAGGAGAGGAAGACCCCAGGTGAGATGGATTGATACAGCGACTAGGGCAATGGGGGTAGGTGTGTCAGAGTTAGTGAGATTGATTCAGGACAGGGCAGGCTTCAGAGCTACTATATATAGGGTCTCTATGAATTGCAGGCAATTCGATGTTACCTAACAACTACAACCACTAACAAGTTAATAATTCTATTATTCAAATTTACATACCAACTTCTAATGCATTGATATTTATTGGTGATTGGAATACTAAAGTTGGAAACAAAGATCAGTAGGTAGAAAATCAGCCTTGGTATTAAAAAAGACTTGGGAGATAACACAATAGAAGTTTGCAAGACCAGAAGCTTACTAATTACAAATACCACTCTTCAACAATATAACATACAACTATATACGTGGACCTTGTCAGATGGACTATATAAAAATCAAAGCAACTACATCTGTGGAAAGCCCACTGGAGGGTCAGCTATGAGTCAATTCTGACCCCACAGCAGTGAATTATATCAGATAGGGAGCTCTGGTGGCCTAATGGGTAAGGAGGTGTGCTGTCAGCCCAAAGGTAGGCAGTTCAACTCTAGAAGCTGCTCCACTGCAGAAAAAGAGGCAGTCTCCTCTTGTGCATTTTATAGCCTCTGAAAATCTGCTGGAGAGTTAGCTATGAGTTTGTTCTGACTCAACGATAGTGAATTTGAATTTTTTAGTTTGATATTGGATGGATCTTAGCTTAAATCAGAGAATATTAGAAAGATACATACTTGTATTAGTGTTAGGTCTTTTGTTCATAGAGTTGCTATGAGTCGTCATCTACAATTCAACACCAGTCAACAACAACATAGAGAGAGTTCTGTGCGGGCCTAGTGGATCTAATGTTATGCTACCAAACCAAACGTGGGTGATTTTAATCTGCAGCCCTTAGGCCTGGTTTTAATTGTCTTGGTCAAACATTCTTCTAAGGTTATAGCACTGGTCTGTCCATTTGCTGTACAGAGGTAACTAATGGTTGCTATGATTCTAAACACTGTGACACTGATGTATCAAATGCAATAATGGTTACCCATGGTGGACAGTGTTTGGTGGAGCTCCCCAATTAAAACAGGTTTGGAAGCAGGAATGGCATCAACTTCTGAAATAGCTTGCCTCCAGAAACTTCATGAACTTGGAGAAACAATGAAAGTTATACAAGTGTTCAGGTCTTTTGTTCATAAAGTCTCTACGAGTCATCTATGACTCAATAGCACTTAACAACAACCACATACTTGTATTTGATTCAGGGCTCTAACCAGTTCAAAATGGTTAATTGATACAAAAAATAAAGGCCAAATATGTATTATATTTGGAAGCAGGAGTGGCATCCACTTTCTGAACAACATACCTCTGGAACTATGAACTTCGATAAATGTTGATAGTTGTAGAGGAGCTTCAGGCCTTTTGTTCATAGGGTTGCTGTGAGTTGTGCTGGACTCGAAGGCAATCAACAACAACAACGTGCATTATATGGTGAGCTCTGGCGGCCTAGTGGCAAGAAGCTGTGAAAGCATGCATTTCAAGGCCACCAGCTGCTCCATAGGAGAAGGTTGGGCAGTCTTCTCCCATGCGAGATGAACTGTCTCTGAAAACCTGCTGGAGGGTCAGCTTTTTTTTTTTTTGGAGGGTCAGCTTTGGGTTGGTTCTGACTCTACAGCACACAAAACAACAACAACATGCATTATACAGGAATTAAATCTATTATTCAAGAGATGTCTCATGTCGTAGTCCCCAAGTTGCACTGCTACCCCAAAGGCTGCACATCTCCATTAGTTCAAATCCATCAGAAGCTCCAAGGGAGATAAATGGGCAGTCTCTTCTCATTGCAATGAAGAACCTCAGAAACCAAATGGAGGGTCACAGTGAGTCAGAGCTATGGTGTCAATGGCAGTGAGTTTGAGTTTTTTACAGGAACAAGTGACTGTGCCCCTCAAAGACAGTGGCTGTCTTTGAATATCTTTCTGGAGTCTTGCCAATAACTAAGACTCCCACATCATTCTCTGAAACTCAGGAGGAAGAACTGTGACAAAACATTTGGGGAGTTTGACCATATGGGTTGTAATCAATTACATGAAATGCTGTGAAGAATGAAAATTACAGGACACCTAATTATGCTCATACAAAACCTAGGAGCAAGGGGAGTTCTGGTGGCCTAGTGGCAAGAAGCTGCACTGCAAGCCCAGAGGCACACAGTTCGAATCCACCAGATGCTCTGCCGGGGAAGGAGGGGCAATTTCCTTCTGTACCAGTAAGATCTGATTTGAAGGTACACACACACACACACATAATAAAATAACAATAAAATTTTTTTTAAAACCTAGGAGCAAAACAAGGAAGATACTACATGGCTTAAAATTAGGAAAAATATGTGTCAAGGTTGTATCCTCTCAGAATATTTATTTAGTCCTATGCTGAGCAGATATTTTGAGAAATTTGACTATATGAAGGATAGGGCATTAGGATTGGAGAAAGACTCTTTAACAACTTGGAATATGTAAATGACACGACTTTGCTTGCTGAAAAGAAAGAAAACTTGAAGCACTTAAGGATGAAGACCAAAGACTATATATACCACATCTTTCTACAAAGAAAACAAAAATCCTCTCAACCGGGCCAGTGAGCAATGTCATGATAAATGGAGGAAAGATTGGAGTTCTCAAGGTTTTCATTTTACTTGGATCAACAGTAAACACTAAGCTACAGTCCAGACATCAAAGGACATTGAGGAAACCTACTGAAAAAGACCTCATTGAAGTGTTAAAAAGTAAAATAGGCAAATCTCACTACCAGCAAAGAATACAGTGTGCCATTTTATGGCCAGAGATTCTTGCACCAGCCAGAGCTACAGGAGAGTAGCAGCACCTCCCGCAGAGAACCAGAGACCTGGTAAGAGACAGAAATAACATAGGACTGCTACCCCACAGAACCAGAACCAAGGGCCTTTGCCCCAGCTTGCTGGAGAGCTTGGCAGAAGACACCATAGTTGGCATGACTGAGAGCTTCCTAATACTGGCCCAAAGCCACAGGACTCAAGGCTGAAGGGTCTGTGAACACACTTCAGAACCTGTCCTGACTGAGAAATGGTATCCTTTTAACTTTCCTAATAACCCTGTTCACTTCCCTGATAATATTGTTAGCCTCCTTAATAAACCTCATAATGGTGGGAGTGGGGGGAGCAAAATAAGACTTTGAGGTCTTAAAGTGTGCCTGACCTAAGCCAGAATGTTTTCAGTTACCTCATATCCATACAAAGCTGTGCAGTGATGAAGAAGATGAGAGAAAAGTTCATGCATTTGAATTACAGTTTTGCTTCAGAATGTTGAACATACCAGGGTCTTCCAGAAGAATGAAACAAAAAAATCTGACTTTGGAAGTACAGATAGAATGCTCCTTAGAAGCAGACCCTGGAGAAGGACTCATACTTGACAAATAGAAGGACTCATACTTGACAAATAGAGGTCAGCAAAAAAGAGAATATTCTTTTTTAAAAAAAAAATATTCTTAACAAGTGGATTGTCACAGTGTTATATCAGTGGTCTTAAATATAGCAAGAATTGTGAAGATTGTACAGGACTGAATAGTGTTCTGTTCTGTTCTGTTTGAATACAGGGTCGTGATGAGTCAGAAGTGACTAAGCAGCACCTCACAACAATATTGTCATTGTTGTGTGCTCATCAGTCAGACTGACTCATAGCTGACACTCCAGCAGGTTTTCAGGGTTAGTAAACTACACAAGAGGAGATTGCCCATCCTTTTCCCTCAGAGCAGCTGGTGGATTTGAAGCATGTGCCTTTGGGACTGCAGCACAGCATCTTAACACTGTGCCACCAGAACTCCCTACATTTAGCAAACTAACTTGATATTATAAAACATGGAACATTTTTATTTATATTAGATATGTGTGACAGAATAATGAAGATTTATTGGGCTATTTAAATTTGATCTTACACAACTTGATTATACTTATGAGCAGAACTAGAAAAGTGCACTGTTGGATTGTGGTTCATTAAAACAATTTACATGTGGTATAACAGTAGATGAGACTCAAAAACATAGTGAAGTTACTTTTTTTTTAATTGTAAACTACAAGTAACCATAGAGCTTTGGCATCCAGATATATTGCACTGTGTCTTTGGATGTATAGAAAAAGTGTAGTGAAAGTTGTTAATATTTTTTCTTCATTTTCATTCAGTCGTTCATAATACATTTTGTTTTATAACATTAATTACAAATGAGCCCATTGCCATTTATTCCAATGTCTCGTCAAGTGAGCAGTTAACTTGTTAAATGTTTTCTTCTTATAGATAAGAAGCTAGCCATTATTAACCATTCCCACTTGAGTCTGTCACCAAAGTTCATTGTCTGTTACACAAGAACTGAACAGAATATTTTTTAATAACAAAATATTTTTAGGGTTGTTGTTGTTATGTGCCATCAAGTCGCTTGCAACTCATAGCAACCCTATGTACAACAGTTCTGAACCCTGCTCTATCCTGTGCCAATCTTATTGTCTCTGAGACACATACCCCCATTACCCCAGTCACTGAATCAATCCATCTCATTGAGGGGACGGTAGCAAACTTAATGTATTTAGGTCTTTTTAACGACTATTTGAAGCTCCAGGGGCAAAACAGTTGTTCTGTTTTAACATATCGAACACACCCAGAAATTTGAGAATTGCAAGCAGACTTCCCATGTGATCACCAAAACTGCTATATGCTGCAACATATGGACGAGAACATTATTAATATAGACAGCGAGAATGAAATAAAATTAGAAAGACTTGTTCCTTCACACTTCCTGCTCAAATTTTTTAATCATAGCATTCCAGAAACACAAAAGGGAGAAAACATCTATATACTTTGCAAAACTCCGACTCAAGTACTGAGTCCAACTTGGTGCCTGAAGAAAAGAAAGAGCTATAGCAACTTAGTTTTTCTTTTCACTTTTTATTGTGCTTTATGTAGAAGTTTGCAGAGCAAATTAGTTTCCCATTCAGTAGTTTGCACATTAAGTGTTCCATAATGTTGGTTGTATTCACACAGCTTACTTTTTAATTATACTGAAGAATAATTATAAAACCTTTAGTTTATCATAATTTTAAATTAAGATTAAAGACTATCCATTGCCAGGTAAAAAGAGTTTTCTATTATTCTTCATCCCAACATTTTTGTTTGTGCTAAGATGTTCAAGTTTAACTTAATTAAACAAAACAAAAAAAAGGGTACACTCCGTGGTTGTATTGTCCTCAGATGCTCTCGACTGGAATAAATTTATAATAGGCAAGCATGCCTTTTGAATTAACTAAATCTTTCCTAATTTTTCTTTTTTTCTTCTTCTATGCTTTATTCAGGAAGCTCTAGTGACTTAGTGATAAGGAGTTGTACTGATGACTTAAAGGCATTTGGCTTGAATCTGCCAACTGCTCCTGGGATTTACTGTCTCTGGAAACCTACTAGAGGGTCAGTTATACTGAGTCACTTCTGATTCAGCATACATAAGAGCATCATGTAGTTATTGTTGTTGTTAAGTGTCATCCAGTGGCCTGCAATTCACAGCTACACTATGTACAATAGCTCTGAACCCTGCTCTCTTCTGAGCCAGTCTCATTGTTTCTGACACATCTACCCGCATTACCCCAGTAACTTTGTCAGTCCATCTCATCTAGGGTCTTCGCCTCCTATGCTGTCTTTCCACCCTTCCAAGCATGATGTCCTTCTACAAGGATTGGGTCCCTCCTGGTCACATGCCCAAAGTATGTGAGATGGAGCTTCAAAATCCTTGCCTCCAAGGAAAAAATTGGTTTCACCTTCTCTAAGACAGACCTGTTTGTTCTCTTGGTGGTCCATGGTATGTTCAAGATTCTTCTCCAGCACCACAACTGAAATGCATCAATTCATCATCATCATCATTAGTCATTGTCCAACTCTCTAATGCATAGCAAGTAATTGCAAAGACCAAACCCTAGATTAGGTGCACTTTAGTCCCTAGACTGACATAATTTCTCTTTAACACTTTGGAGAGGTCCTTGACAGCAGTCTTTCTCAATACAGTTTGTCTTTTGATTTCTGGACTGCTGATGCGAAAATCATTGATTGTGGAGCTGAGCAAGCTGAAGTTGTTAACAACCTCAATCTCTTCTTTCATCTATCCTGGTGCTGTCATTTGGCTCAGTGGTGAGACTCTTTGTCTCCTTGATGTTGGACTTCAATCCATATTGAATGTAGTCATTCCTTGACCTTCTGCAGCAAATGCTTTATTTAAATAGTAATTAAATTTTGTATTTATTTTGTTTTTACTTTAGTATATTTAGTGAAGAGCTAATGTCTTGTGGAGTATTCCTCCAAAATATAACAACACTAGTCTCACTTAGCAGTGGTTAAGTGTCATCAGGTCAAATACGACTCATAAGCAACCCTGTGAACAAGAGACCTGAACTCTTCAATAATTAACATCATTTCTTTATGTTGATAGAGTTTATAGAGTTTCCAGAGGCACCTGGTTTAGGAAGTAGATGCCACTCCTGTTTCCAAACCTGAATCAATCTGGAAACTCCTCCAAACACTGTCCATGATGGGTAACCATTGTACTTGTAACCATGGTACTTGACGCAACTATGGCACAGTGTTCAGCATCACAGCAACTCCAAGTTATTCAGAACAGGAAACAGACACACTGCTGAACCACTTAAAGAATGTTAATTCTAACATTAATGAATTAATTGGAATTTAATAATATGGAAAATATAATATAATATAATATAATAATATAAACAATATGGTATTTTAAAGACATATCCAACAAATGCTGTTGACTGTGATAAACCAAGTATTCCCTCTGCCCTTGGGTCATTGTTGGCTAACATGGGCAAGCAAAAGTCCAACCAGCTGACACCCAGTTGTGGAGGGAAAAAACCCAATAACACAAACCCTAAAACTTTCCTTACATAACCTTCATTAAGACACAAGAAACCAACTTCTAGAGTGGAACCACTGCACAGGAGCCTACAGGCCAGCCGTAGACTGAACCCATCACTACAGAATTTTAAAGACACACCTAACAAATGCTGTTGACTATGATAAATTGTGTGTGTGCGTGTGCATGTGTATTTCTACTCACAGCAATAACTTTGACTTTACATACACCCGCCCCCCATTTGCTCTGGCTCTTTGGAAAAACAACTGGAGATACTTCCCCCTGCTCCCCTAAATCCTAAGGGGTTACTTTTGTCCTTTTCTATTCCTGAATGCTACTTTCTGCCCATGTTAATTGACAGTTTTTGGGTAAACTGTAAATTATTTCATTTAATATTTTTCCTACAGGCTGTACTATGATTGGTGCCCATCTTTCTGGGTGTGACTAATAGACTATGCAAATGAAGTAAATTGTAGCTCAGGCTTGCCTAACCTTGCCCATCAATTGACTGGCCTGCAAAGAAGGATTTGGTCAGTATATGGGCCTAATAGTAGTGCCATGCCTTGAAACTGACGAGAAATCTGCGTATTTAAGTAGCTAGTCCTATAACTGTTCAAAGCTGTGACACAGAAGTTGGTGATATATCTGAAAGGGGCTTAGCAGCAGAGCCAATAGTAACATATGGCTGGGTTGGTAGGGTCTGTCCTCAGGAGAGTGATGAGAAACTCTTCCTACATGGTTCCTGTTTAGTCTATTGGTCTCCAGCCTCAGTTATACCTGGTTCCTTAATAAGCTACTAACTTTTGAGTATAGTTTTGAGTTTGAGAGACATTACAGTGCGTTAGCAAATGCAGTTTGGGGAAAGAAGGGTCCTGAGCCAAGGGAAAATAGCTGTGTCAGAGATGGAGTAGTACAGTACCTTGGAGAATGTGGAAATCTGTGATGTATTTGAACTGTCCCTCATTGGAAGATGGTACAGAATAATTCAGGAAGTATCAAAAAGACGTAGAAGGAATACAAAGAGTCACTGTACCAAAAATAATTGTCTAACATTTCAGAAAGTAGCCTATAAGAACCAATGGGGAGGGAAAAAGCACACTGGTAATGAAGGAAGAAGTTCAAGGTGCAGATAATACTGGGTAGAAAGGCTCTGTGTATTATGTCATTCTCCATACCAAAGCTCATTTACAGTGTATGACCCAAGGGATGGCCTATTGGCCAGTAATTACAGGATAAAAAGAGAAAATTGCAAATGGAAATTCTAGTCCTTTTGTCTTTAAAACTACAAGATTTCCCCCCGCCCTGAAGTCGTCTTACATAATATGTACAACCCTTACCTCATGTGTTTTATAGGCACATGCTTCTGTTCCTGTTCCAAATGCCTGTTTTCTTTTTTTAAAAAACCCTAAAATACACTTCCATTTTGAGATAGAATATTTCAGTGTTTCTACACTACCAAAAATTACAGAGTGTGATTATGGGCTACACAGAGGCTCATGTTCTCTGACATACTACCTTGTGACTTCTTTTTTTCTAAGTAGTTTTTCTTTTCTTTCTCTTCTCCCATACCTGGTAATTCTCAAAGAATATTTCGTTCTGCTTGTATATTCTTCCATACCTTTATTCCTAATAATGAACTCCTAGGGTAGTTTTCCTTTTATGTATGGCTCATTTCACTCAGCATAACACCCTCCAGGTTAACCCATGTTATGCAGTGTTTCAAAAAATTTTCCTTGTTCTTAATATTGCCCTAGTATTCCATAGTGTGTCTCTACCATAATTTATCCATTCATCTGTTGATGGACACTTAGCTAGCTTGTTTCCTTCTTTTCCTGTTGTGAATAATCCTGCAGTGAACATGGATATCCATGTATCCAACAGTGTCACAACTCTTACTTTTTAGGATATATACCTAGTAGTGGGATTGCTGAATCAAGTTTAATTTCTCTTCTGAGTTTTTTTCTTACAAACAACTTACATTTATTGAGTATTTGGACCATGCACTAAGCATTTTTTTTCTGAGTTTTTTTTTAAATTTATTATTCATTTCAATGAAAATTTACAGAGAGTTTGGATTTCCATTCATTCATTGTTGCATTTTTCTCCCCTCTCAACCCTCCCTCCTAGTGCATTACCCTCTTGGAAAAGTGAAAGAAAAATTCTTTAATTGTTTTACAATCCCCCCCCCCCAGGTCCACTCCACTATACAGCCTTTGCTCTGGACTCCTGTCATGACAAAAA
>NW_006399844.1:11578670-11581263 GCF_000299155.1 Elephantulus edwardii | reverse complement strand
TTTTCCAATTTTGCCAACACCATTTGTTAAAAAGGATGTTATTTCCCCACATAACTGATTTCATCTCCTTGTCAAAAATCAGTTGACCATAGGTAGATGGGCTGATCTCTGGGTTCTCAGTTGTATTCCGTTGATCTGTGTGTCTGTCATTGTACCAGTACCATGCTGTCTTAATCGCCATGGCAGTGTAGTAGGATTTGAAATCAGGGAGTGAGATACCTCCTACCTTTCTTCTATTTTTAAGGAGTGCTTTGCTTATTCGGGGATTCTTTCCTTTCTTCTCAACTTTTTAAGGAGATGCTATGCCATTTTCCACAGTGGCTGTTACCAATATATGGTCCAGCCTGTGGTGTGTGAGTTCCAATCTCTCCACACACTTGCCAAAATTTGTTGTTTTTCTGTCTTACTGAACTTTGGTGGTGTTGCTAGGGTGAGATGATATCTTCTTATTGTTTTGATATGTATCTCTCAAATGGTTAATGAGGAAAACTCTGGTAGTGAAGTTCATTGAGAGTTGCACTGGCTAACCCAAAAGCAAGTGTCTGCATTTCAGATTCACCAACAGCTCCCAGGGAGAAGGGTGGGCAGTCTCTCATGTTAAAATCTATAGAGCTAGAAACGTGAAAGAGAGTTCCTATGATTTGGAGTGAACTGGATGGGAGTGGGTTTGAGTTTAGTGGCTAACAAATGAGAACATTTCCTTATTGGCCACCTGAATGTCTTTATTGAAGCATCTGTTCATGTCCTTGCCCATTTTTAAAAATTGGATTGTGTATCCTTTTGCTGTTTAGGTCTTGAAGCTGTCTATACATTTTAGAGATTAATTCTTTCATATGTTGTAGCCAAATATTCTTTCCAATCTCTACATTCTCTTTTCCTTGTTTTAGAGAAGTCATTTGATCATAGGAAGCATTCGTCTATTTTTTCCTCTGCTATTTGTGTTTTGGTTATGATTGATAGTCTGTTTATACCATAAATTAGGTCTCATAAGTTTCCCTATTTTTTTAATTTTATACTGATTTATTTACAAAGTTTGATGCATTGTTTTCCTGCCCTATGTTTTTTATGATCTTTATAGTTTTAGATTTTGTGTTTAAATCTTTAGTCCACCTTGGTTTGTTTATATATGTGCTGTGAAATATGACTCTTATTTAATTTTTTGCAATTAATGCCCAATTTTGCCAACACCATTTGTTAAAGATTCTGTCCTTTCCACATTTAATGTTTTGTGGTCCTTGTCAAAGATCAGCTGCATGTGAGTTTTGAATTATTTCTAAGTGTTTGATTCTGTTTCATTAGTCTATGTGCTTGTCATTGTACAAGTTGTTGTTGGTGGTGTTATGTGCTGTCGAGTTGCTTGCGACTGCTAGCAACCCTATGTTCAATGGCCCTGAAACCTGCTCTGTCCTGTGCCAACTTACTGTCTCTGACACATCTACCCTCATTACCCTAATAATTGAATCAATCCATCTCATCTATGGTCTCTTCTCTTTCTGTCTCCCTCCACCCTTCCAAGCATTACATCCCCCTCCAAGGACTGGCAACATGCCCAAAGTATGTCAGACAAAGCCTCAGAATCCTTTCCTCCAAGGAGAAGCCTGGTTTCACTCTCTCTAGGATGAACCTGGTTGTTCTTCTGGCAGTCCATGGTATATTCAAAACTCTTCTCTAACACCACAGCTCAAAGGCATCAATTCTCTTTTTATCATCCCTAGTCATTGTCCAGCTCTCTGACACATAGCAAACAATTACGAAGGCCATAGCCTGGATCAGGCGTACCCTAGTCTACAGACTGTCATCATTGCTCTTCAGTACTCTGGAGAGGTTCCTGACAGCAGGCTTTCCCAATGCAATTCATCTATTTATTTCCTAGTTGCTGGTACCAAGAGTGTTGATTGTGGAGTGAAGCAAACTAAAGCTGTTAACATTCCCAATCTCTTCACCACCTGTCATAATGCCACCAATCAGCCAAGTGGTTCATTGTACAAGTATCAACCTGTTTTGGTCACCATGGCTCTGTAATATGTCTTAAAATAGGGGAATAAGATACCTAGTTTGTTCTTCAGGGATGCTTTGCTTATCCATGCTTTCTTTGTCTTCCAAATATTAGTGGTTGATTTTTCAATTTTTATATAAAATGTTGTTGGACTATGGACTTTTTGTTGTTGTTTTTATGTGCCGTTGAGTTGCCTACGACTCATAGCGACCCTATGTACAACAGCCCTGAACCTTGCTCTAACCTGTGCCAATCTTACTATCTCCAGTATACCTATCCCCATTACCCCAGTGACTGAATCAATCCATCTCATCGAGGGTCTGCCTCTCCTGCACTGTCCCTCCACCCTCCCAAGCATGACCAGTCCCAAGGACCAGTTCCTTCTTGGCAACATGTCCAAAATATGTCAGACAAAGCCTCAGAATCCTGGCCTGCAAGGAGCAGCCTGGCTTCACCCTCCCCAGGGCAAACCTGTTTGTTTTCCTAGCAGTCCATGGTATAATCATTGTTGTTGTTGTTGTTGTTGTTATGTGCCGTCGAGTCGTTTCCGACTCATAGCGACCCTATGCACAACAGCCCTAAACCCTGCTCTATCCT
>NW_006399844.1:11518690-11576890 GCF_000299155.1 Elephantulus edwardii | reverse complement strand
GTGGAGCCCAGCAAACTGCAGCTGTGAACAATCTCAATCTCTTCGCCATCCATCCTGATGCTACCGATTGGTCCAGTGGTGAGAATCTTTGTCTTCTTGACATTGAGCCTCAGTTCATACTGAAGGCTGCAGTCCTTGACCCTCTCCAGTAAGTGCATGAGGTCCTCCTCAGTTTCAGCAAGCAGGGTTGTGTCATCTGCATAACGCAGATTGTTGACAGATCATCCACCAATCCTAATGCCATGCTTCTCCTCATAGAGCCCAGCCTCTTGGATAATCTGCTCTGCATACAGGTTGAAAAAGTATGGAGATAGGACACATCCCTGGCATACACCCATCCCAATTTTGAACTATGCAGTGTTGCCGTGCTCTGTTCTGATGACTGCCTCTTGGTCCAAGTATAGGTTTCGCATTAGCAGACTCTGGATTAGATTGTATTAAATCTATAGATTGCTTTAGGTTACTTTGGGCAGTATTACCATTTTCAGATATTAAGTCTTCATAAAAAAAATATTCCCTCCAGATTGTAAATCTCATCATTTCTTCCAGTAGTATTTTGTTGTTTTCTTTGTATAAGTCTTTTGAATCTCTGGTTGGGTTCCTGATTGCCTTTTCTGATTCTCTTTGTTGATATAGAGTTATCTCATAGATATTTAGATGTTGATTTTGTACCCTGTTACTTTACTGAGTTGTTCAATTAGTTCCAGTAGTTTTCTTGCTGAGTGTTTGGAATTTTCTATGTATGATATTGTCTGCTTATAGGGAAGTTTTACTTCTTCCTTACTGATTTGAGTGCCTTTTATTTCCTTTTCTTGTCTTACTGCCCTGGCTAGAACTTGCAGTACAACATTGAATAGGTATTAGGATGGAGGGCAGGCATCCTTCACTGGTTCCTGTTCCAAGGTAGGTACTTTCAGTCTCTCTCCATGAAAAATTATGTTTGGCCATGGGTTTCATTTATATGCCTTTAATTATATTCCTATTTTACTGAGAGTTATCAGGAATGGATGTTGGGTTTTTTTTAAATGCCTTTTTTAAATTAATTGATATGATTATGTGATTCTTTTCCTTTGTTTTATTTAATTATATTGATTGTTTTTCTATTGTTGAGCTACTGGTCTAAATCCTACTTTGTTGTGATGTATTCTTTTTTTGATGTCATGTTGAATTCTGTTAGCTAGGATTTGGTGGTGGTAGTGGGTGGGGTTTTTGGTTGGGGTTTTTTTTTTCATTTTTGCATTAATATTCTTAAGGAATCTTGATCTGTAGTTCTCTTTTTTTAGTTGTATCATCACCTGTATCAGAGTTATGTTTGTTTCATAGAGTGTTCAGGAATATTCCATCCTTTTCTAGAATAATTGGAATAGAATTGGCAGCAGTTCAAGTTGTGTTAAGGTATTGATTTTTTTTAATCTCTCCCTATATGTGCATGTGCATCAGTTGCAGGAGAAGAATGAGCATTCTCCTCCTGTGCTATTAACTGACTCTGAAAAACTGCCAGAGGGTCAGCTAGAGTCAGTTCCAACTCGATGGTACTCAACAACAACAATGTGCATCAATTGCTATAAATTGTCCTCACAGCATTACTTTTGCTTTGTCCCCAAGTTTTTAATATGTTATATTTTCATTCTTATTTGCTTCTAAGAATTTTTTTTATTTCCATTTCTATTTCTTCTATTGCCCAGTAGTTTTGCAATAGGATGTTATTCAGTTTCTGTATAGTTGATCCCCCCATCTTCCTGTTACTGATTTTATAGCATTGTGATCTGAGAAGACAGTATTATTTCATTGTTTTTACACTTAATGAAGCTTTTTATGTTATCTACATTTCAGCAACTCTCTAGAATGTTCCAGGGGCAGTGGGGCTGGTTTTGAGTGGAGTATTCTTGTGATATCAGAATCCTTGAAAATTGACATTTTTAGCCATTTCATTAGTCCCTTTTGAGGGACCATGTTCTCCAGCTACCTTAACTGCAGACACATGCAAATCATTAATAGCTGTGGGACCAATAAAGAAAGTGCTTTCCACACTATAAGACAGCAGTGACAATGGTGAAGAGATTGTGGCAAGGTTTAACCAGAGAAACCCTGGAGATAAAGGCCACAGTTAAGGTTTTCCTTGCTAGATGATTGAACAAAAAAGCTGAATTGTCACTGCTCTGAGTTAAAGACCACTGATACAGGTTTTGCTTGCTGGTTGATTGAAGGAAATGCTGACCTATAACTCCTCATATAAAGTTTATTTCATGATTGAAGAAACCAGAGGCTTCTTTAATTTGTGCTATTGAATTGAACCTGGCCTTTAACTAACTGAAAAATTGTGCCTTGAGAGAGTCAACTTGAATGCAAGTTTGCCTCCTCCACTCTCCAGCCTATTTCCTTAATAAACTCCACAACTGTGAATAAAGTCTGTGAGTCTTGCAACAAACATCAGACCCAATGATTGGTAAAAATGGGTGCAGGAGCATGTGGGATGGCATGACTGACTATGCAGCTGTTTGTTTGGTCCTGTGGATGTTATTGATGGAGATAGTTTCCCTTTATGAACTGGGCAGAAGTCAGATTCTGCCATCCCCATGTTGTATCTGCTCCTTTCACAATTCTCTGTATGTCTATAAGATTGATTATGTAATTGAGATCTTTTGTATAGTTGTTTAATTTCTTTTTAGTAGTTCTAGCTTGCATCAAAATTGGTGTGTTGGTTCTTCATTTCTCTCCTTTCAGAAAGATATGGTCTTTCCTCAGGAATACACCAATGGTATATCCCTCCTACCCTACCCTTTCAATGGAAAATGACATGTTCCTTCTTGGAAACATAAACTTTTTGATGAAACAGCCTTTATTTTAATCATTTTTTAAAATGATGTGTTGAAATCTCTTCTTATTCTTGTACAATTATGTATATATCTCTTTCCAATTCTATTAATGTTACTTTGTGTTTCATTGGAGGGTGTGTGTGTCTGTGTTGAGGTTATATCATCTTGCTAGATCTCTACTCATTATATAATGTCCTTCCTTATGCCTTGTGCTGGTTTTGACTTAAAATATATATTAATAGAAATTAATATTGCTACTCATGCTTTTTTTAGAGATTCCTGTTGACTTGATATCTTTTTTTCCCATCCTGTGAGTTTTTAATTTATTTTTTATCTCTGTGTCTAAGATCAGGCTGTTGGCAGCAGCAGATTGATGGGTCCTACTTTCTTATCTATTCCACCACTCTCTCTATCTTGGCTGGTGCATTTAAACTATTTACATTCAGTGTAATCATTGACAGGAATTTACTGCTGTCATTCTTTCCTGTTTTTCCTTGTGGACTGTTGATTTCTTTAGTCCATGCATTTTTCCATGTTAAGTTCATATTGTTACTGGATTTTCTTCAATGTTTCTGCTTTTGTGTTTACTCTGCTGACTGCTGTGGAGTCGCTTTCAACTCATTGCAGCCCTGCAACAGGTTCCAGGGCTGTCAACTTCAGTGGGAAAAGAGTGTCCATCTTTCTCCATTGGTGCCGCTGGAGGATTCAGATTAACAGTACAACTCACTGTGGACTACACCCCCAAAACTCCCTTTTTTTGTTTATTAAATCCTTATAATTTTCTTTTCTCTTCTTTTAGATTTTGAAATAGGTTTATTCACTATCATTGTAGTTTCCCTGTGGCTTACTTGTACCTTCCTAGATTTTAAGCAGTCTTTTCTGTCAATATCCTCTTCAGTTCCTTTCCACTTAGAAGCTCTAAGACTATTCCATTTATTCCCTCTTTATATTTTGCTAAATTGATAGTTCTGGTTCTCTGTTTTCAGTCTTGTACACTTACTTTGTTTTTGAGAATTCCTTTTCTTACTAGAAGGGGATGAGGAGGATCGAGGTAGCGTGTTCAGGTGATATTCTTAAGTGTCTTTTCTTTTTAATTGTGATTTTAGTGAAAATTTATAAAAAGATTGGTTTCTTTCATTCATTCTTTCATCTTTAATTCACTCTGTAATGCTTATCCTGTTTGTTAGTTGCCATGCAATAATGTCTAATCATCCATCCCTTCTAGATTATCTTTCCCTTTACCTATTCCAGCACCATGCATTCTATTATTTTTCTGCTCCTCCTCTCCCCCATTCATCCTATTGCTGCAATAATGGCCTTGTGCAGTATTTGTCCTTTTGTCACTGAGGTATTTCACACAGCATGACATTTTCCAGGCTCATCCATGTTATATAGTGTTTCATGAGTTTATTGGTTTTCAGGTTTTATTTTTCACTATGGCATACTACTCCATGGTGTGAATGTGCCACAGTTTCTCTGCCCGTTCAGTTGTTGCTGGACACTTTGCTATTGTGAATAATGCTGGAATAAACATGGGTGTACATACATCTGTTTGTGTCACAGCTCTGATTTCTTTGGGGTATATTCTCCGTAGTGGTCAAATGATAATTCTATTTTCTACTATTTGATGATGCACCAGACTGCCTCCCCTCATGATTTTACCATTTTACATTCCTACCGGCAGTACATGACAGTTCTAATTTCTCCACATCCTCCTCACTATTTGTTTGTTGTCCTATTGAACTTTGCTGTTGTTGCAGAGTGAGATGATATCTCTTTGTTGTTTTGATTTGCATCTCTCTAATAACTAGTAATTTTAAGGAAATATTCATGTCATGGTTGGCCATCTGTCTTTCTTCTTTGGTGAAACATCTATTCATATTTTCTGCCCATTTTGTGATTGAGTTGTATGTCTTTTTCTTGTTGATGCATTTGAGTGTTATATAAATTTTAGATGTCAGATTCTAAAGAGAACAAATAAAATAAGAAAAAAATACCAATTACAATAGCAAACCACAAGAGGAAATATATAGGAATGAATATAACTAGAGATCAGAAGACCTATATAATGAAAATTATAAAGCACTACTACAAGAAACAAAATGAGAGCTAGAGAAATGGAAGAATATACTATGTTCATGGATGGGAAGACTCAATATCATGTGTCGCTGTCAGTCCATCATCAACTTAACAGCAACAACCTGATACAAGTAAGCATGACAGAGACGCCACTCCGGGAGAGGATCAGAGTCAATCCAGCTCAACTTTATTAGGCTAAGCACTGCACTTATATACACAGGAAGACAGAATAGGGTGGGCTTACAGACATGGGACATGTGAATTGGTCAGGAGAACCTCAGCCTCATGCAGATCACTCCCAGCTCAACAAACAGCCGTCTTCCCAGGTGGCAAGCTTTCTCGAGCTGGTACAGCCAAACACTGGGGAGCTTTCTCTATGTTGTATTAAAGGCCGTTGGGAGGCTTGCACCTGTCTGGAGCTCAGGCTACCCATCCTGGCCAGAGGCCTTCCCTTCCTCCCCAACATTCTGCAACAATCATGAAAATTACAATTCTGCCAAAAGTAATCTACTAGTTCAGTGCAATCTCAATACAGATACTGATGTCGTTCTCAATGAGATGGAAAAGGCAATTTCCAACTTTTTTGGAAAGGAAAGAGACCTCCCCAAATAAGGGCTTCTGAAAAAGAAAAAACAAAATAGGGATTATTGCACTCCCTGACCTCAAAACCTACTACACAGTCACAGTACTGGGGCACAGTCACAGCATGGTACTAGCATAGTACCAGACACTTAGATCAACTGAACAGAATCAAGAACCCAGAAATCAACCCATCTCCTATGGTTAACTGATCTTTGACACTGACCCAAAATCACTTAAGTGGGGAAGCCTCTTTAACAGATAGTACTGGCAAAATTGAACATCCATATGCAGAAAACGGAAATAAAATCCACACCTCACACCTTAAAGCAAAACCAACTTAATGTAGATCTGAGAGGGCAACAATGAATGACTGGAAATCTTAAGTCTCTGTAAACTTTCATTAAAATAAATAAATTTTAAGAAAAGAACATGAGGGGGGGAAAGATCATCAGAAGAAAACAACAAATTTATGGCATAAATAGATTTTTAAAGATAACCAAAATCCCACAAACAGGAGATGATAAAATTAATACATGGGGCTTTTAAAGATCAAATCCATATGTGTGTCAAAAAACTCCAAAGAGTGAAAAGGACACTTTTAGCATCTCTTATGAGAATAGCTTCTGTTTTTCATATTCTATTAATGTCTCTTTATGTGGAAATGCTTTAATTCTGTCTTACAATATTTGAGGACAGTTTTGCTGGGTATCTAATTCTTGATTGGCAATTTTTTCCTTTCAGGATTTTATATATGCCAGACTACTGATTTCTTACATGCATAGTTTCTGCTGAGAAATCAGAACTTAGTCATATTCATTGGTTGATTTTTATAGGTAACATTTAGTTTTTCTTGACCCACTGCTGGGATTTCTTCCTTGTCCTGTGTTTTAGAAAGTTTAATTTTGATATCTCTTGGTGACTCTCTTTTGGGGTCTGTCCTGTATGGGGTTCTTTGAAGTTCTGGGATGGTTATCAGGTGTTTTTATTAGTCACTTTCTTTGAAATAACAAGACTGTGCTTGACTTCAATTCTTTTGCTTCTTTTTTCTTTTTCCTTCATGAAGACCTGAAGATGAGATACTTTTAAAAAGACTTTCTAGAGATTATGTAGTGGAGAAGGACCCCAATGCTTCACTTTTCTACAAAGAAGAAGGAAACAAGAAATTTCAAAAGAAGGATTATTTGGGAGCAGCAGTGTTGTACTCTAAGGTAAGACAACTCATGGTCCAGCAGGAGGAGCTATGTCAACAACTTAGAAATCGATGCTTATTTCTTCAGAAGAGTAAGCCATGTTACTGAAGTTTGTAGCCATGTTAGCTTTGTCTGTAATTTGTGGTTTGGGCTTGGAAAAGAAAGTCTAGCAGCATTCTGCTATTGGTTATAGTCTTAAAAATAGAGTCATTTGTATTATTCTCTATGTCCTGAACTTCTATTCCCCTATTCCTACAGATGCCTTTAACAAAAGGTTATTGTACTTACGGCCCTATTGTTTATGTCTGTGTGGTTTTATTGACTTTTATGCCATGGCTGTCTGAATGAATTATGAAGCTATTCGTTTGCTAGTCCTGATTTACAGAACAACTAGTTCTTGGTTAGCCACAGTGTTAACTTACAGCTAGTATGACTTAGATTCAGAAAGTAAAAGGGGTTCATTGTCTATGTTGTTGCCATTGTTGTTATATGCCATCAAGTCAACTACAACTAGAAACGACCCTGTGAACAACACATCTGAGCCTTTCCCTATCCTGCACCATCCTCACAATCTCTGATATCTCAAGGCCATTGTTACAGTCACAGTGTCAGGCCATCTTGTTGAGGGACTTCCTCTCTTTTCTCTGATGCTCCACCTTTTCCAGCAGGAAGTCTTTTTCCAAGGACTGGCCCCTCTTCACAGTGTTTCCATAGTTTCACAATCCTTGCCCCTAAGGAGCATCCTGGTTACACTGCCTCGAGGAAAGACTTGTTTGTTCCTTCGACAGTCCAGGGCATATTCAGTACACTTCACCAACACCATTGTCTGTGGAGTAGCTGGATTTCACTTAAGAATTTTTATATTATAATAAGAGTGACAGTCAATAAATATTTATTATGAGACTATAACCATTAGCTGGGTTTTTAGGAGGAATTATGCTTTTAATATTGTTATTCTTATTCCCCTGCTCCTATAGTAGGAAATAGAACAAGATTTCCCAAGAGAGACTGTACCAATCCCTTGAACTTGGTCTGTTCCTCAACATAAAAAAATGTTTCCATTTAGAAATGAGTAGAAATTTGATTAAAACTATCAGACCTCTAACATTAGCTTCTATAGCTGATAGAATCCCTGCTTTGTAGTGTTACAACAAAGTATTTGACTAAATAATGTAAGCTTTAGTGATTGCTGAAGGATTAAAATCCATTAATTGTAATAATCCAGTGATAAATGGCTTAATAGTTCTTTTTTTCAGTGCTAATCTCTTTGACTGTATGCATCATAAATATAATCACGTGGGAAAGTCAAGAAAAACAGGTAATATAAAGAATGAAGTCAAACTTAAAGAAACTTAAAAAAACTTAAAGATCTGCCGTGGCTGCGGATGGAGAGGAGACTTCCTCTTTCATGAAGCTAGTGTTTTGATTATTATGGTACTTTATAATTTCATGTCAAGCTGCTGGGGTTTTTTTTCTTTTTAAAATTATTATTTATTAGTTTTGTTTTATTATAAAAATAATCTATGTTTACTTGGAAAATGTAGGGAAGCATAAAGAGCCCAGGGGGGAAAAATCCTGTAACTAGTGAGAAACACTGTAACATTTTTGTTTCTGTCCATCCAGTCAGACTTTTTCCTCTAAAAATATGTTTTTCTTTCACAAAATTGGGATAATGCTACATTTAAACTATTTTGTAACCTGTTTTTCTCCCTCAACAATTTATTGTGACCATTTCCTCATGTTTAAAAGTTTCCTACTAGAACATGAAGTTTTTCGAGTGGCTTAATGTTCTATTACAGAGAAATACTGTATTTGTTTTAACATTGCCCAGTGTTGGTGAAAGGAATTCTGGTGGCACAATGGTTAAAACATTTGACTGGTAACTGGAAGGTCAATGGTTTGAACCCACCAGTTGTTTCATGGGGAAAAGACGTAACTGTATGCTTATATAAATATTTCAACATTGGAAACCCTGTGGGAAGTTCTAATCTGTCCTGTCAGGTCTTTATGAGTCTAAATTAACTGCACAGTAATGGGAACTTTGGGGTTGGGGAATGTTGGCGAATTGGTATCATAGTGCTGCAGTGAGCATCTTTCTCTGGAAATGTTTTAACACATCTAATTATTTCCTTACAGTAGATTCCCAACCAGGCCGTTGTTGAGTCAGTGGGAGTATGTTTTAAGGTTTTTGGTACTCTATGCTCAATTGTTCTCCAGAAAAAATTTTTTAACATTCGTCTATCCAACTACTATTGTTGTAGTTGTTATATGCCATTGAGTCAACTGTGACTCACTGTTCATTTCTCCATATATTGAGCAAATACTGATTATTATGGTGATATTACTATTCATAGTTATAGTTCTGTTTTTTTAATAAGAAAAATAAATCTTTTATATGGTTAGAATTAAAAAACTACCAGAGTATACAATGAAGTCTACATCCCCTGTCTACCTAGCCACCTAGTCTCTTTCTCATCCCCAGAATGTTAAATGTATCCATCCAGTGAGACTTTGTGTGTGTTTAATAAGTATAAATAATCTTCTCATAAACACAAGCTTTATGTATAGGCTAATGTTCTTTTCACAATGTTTTGCACCATGTTCTTTTCACTTAATAATCTTGAAGATCATTCCACTTCAGTACATGAAGAGCTTCCTCATGGATTTTTATGGCTACATGGTACTTCATTATGTGGACGTATTGCCACTTATTTAACCAGTGCCCTATTGATTAACGGTTAGATTATTTCCTATGTTTTGCTATTGCAAACAATTTTGTGGAGAGAAACTTAAAATATGTCATTTTGTTCATATCTGCAGAATAAATTATCTTATCTTTAAAATAAATTCCTAACAGATGAATTGCTGAGTCAATAAACATATACAATTTTGATACATATTACTAAGCATCCCTCCTTAATCACATGCCTAATTTACACTCCGACTAGCAACATATGACACTTCCCATTATCTTACCCCTTTGCCAAATCAGCATGCTATCAATTTTATTTGTTTATTTGCCAACTTATCGGGTTAAAAATGGCATCTCCATAGAGTTTTAATTTGTGTTTAGCTGATTATGAATGGAGCTGAGAAGTTTCCATATGTTTACGAATATTTCCCATCTAAGGTTTCTAGTCATTGCCTTTGCTTATTTTCCTACTGGGTTATTAGTAGTCATCTTACTGATTTGTAGATGCTCTGGCGATGGAGTTAAAAAGACAAATGTGATGAGAATTACAAATCTTTTTCTAGTTCATTGTTAGTTTTCTACCAAACTTATGTGGTCAAATTTATTAATTTTTTTAGGCTTTTTTTTAGAATTTTCATAGTTTAAAAATAATTCCTTCTGACAGCATTTCGGGGTCCTGGAGGTTTGGGGAGGGCTGTCCTGTATTTGAACTCTCATTACATTACTCTTTACTGTGCTGAAACCAACTGAAGGCTAACCCTCCAACAAATTTTCCTTGGAAAAAGTGCAGCCAGAATGCTCTTGGAGGCAAGAATGGTGAAATTTCATCTCCCATATTTTGGGCATATTGCTAGGAGATGCTATTCCTTGGAAGGGGACATCATGCTTGGGAAGGTGGAGAGTTAGCAAAAGGGAGAAAGACTCACAACAAGGTGGATTGACACAGTAACTGCAGCAATGGGTTTGAGTATGTCAGAGTTGATGAGGATGGCACAGGATAGGTCAGGGTTGAGATCTGTTGTTCATAGGGTCACTATGAACATACCTCCATGACACCTAACAACAACAAATTTCACAGGAGGAAATTGCTCACCTTTGCCCCTAGGAGCTGCTTATGGATTTGAACCAGTAGAGAGGTGCCACCGGTATGTTAGTGCAGTTCCTTACAGACTATGTCATGAGAGCTCCTTCTTCTAGTTTCATTGTCTATATTCAGACTTTGATCCACCTGGAGTTTATCCTCATGAAGGGTTTTTTATTTAGTCACCTTTTTGGTTTTTCTCAGTAGCTATTTACTTATCCCAATACCTTTTCAACCTATATGCAGAACAGATTATCCGGGAGGCTGGGCTCTATGTGGAGAAATGTGGGGTCAAGATTGGTGGACGATTTATCAACAACCTGCGTTATGCAGATGACACAACCCTGCTTGCTGAAACTGAAGAGGACCCGAAGTGTCTGCTGCAGAGGGTCAAGGACTGCAACCTACAATATGGATTGAGGCTCAATGTCAAGAAGACAAAGATTCTCACCACTGGACCAATTGGCAGCATCAGGATGGATGGTGAAGAGATTGAGATTGTACACAGCTTTAGTTTGTTTGGCTCCACAGTCAACAGGCACCAGCAGCCAGGAAATTAAAAGGTGCATTGCCTTGGGAAAGTCTGCTGTTAGGGACCTCTCCAAAGTACTGAAGAGCAATGGTGTCTCTCTAGAGACTAAGGTGCATCTGATACAGGCCATGGTCTTCGCAATCACTTGTTATACATCAGAGAGTTGGACAATGACCAAGGAGGATAGAAGGAGAGTTGATGCCTTTGAGCTGTGGTGCTGGAGAAGAGTATTGAGAATACCATGGACTGCTAGGAAAACAAACAGATTTGTCCTGGAAATGGTTAAACCGAGTGGCTCCTTGGAGGCAAGGATTCTGAGGCTCCATCTAACATACTTTGGACATGTTGTGAGGAGGGACTGGTCTTTTGAGAGGGACATTATGCTTGGTAGGGTTGAGGGACGGCTTAGGAGGTGAAGGCCCTCTATGAGGTGGATTGATTCAGTGACTGGGATAATCGGGATGGGAGTGTCAGAGACAGTGCAATTGGCACAGGACAGAGCGGAGTTTAGGGCTGTTGTACATAGGGTCGCTATGAGTCGCAAGCGACTCGATGGCACATAACAACAACAACAACATTTACTTATCCCAATACTTTTTAAAAAATTATTTTATATTGGTTTGCATACAAAATTTGTATACATTGTGTTTTACAATTTCCTTCATTCACATTGTATTTTATAGTCATTCCCATACATTATGTTTACAAAATTTACCACCATTGAATTATGCCCACCATTACTGGTCTTTTTAGGTCCCTGCTGGATCTTTCCCATTTCCTGTACCCTCTCCATCTACTCACCAAATTGTGTGACCCTGTGATTTCCTTCCTGCCCATCCTCACGTCTCTGCTCCCACCTCTTCCCTCCAAAACCCCCAGACACATTTTACTAGTTATTCTTCTATTTTTGCAATAATGGTCTTATGCAGTATTTTGTCCTTATAAGACTTAGTTCATTCCACATAAGACTTTCCAGTCTCTCCCAAGTTATGCATTAATCTTCGAAATCATTGCTCCTCAGTGCTGCATAGTATTCCATCATGTGAATGTACCACAGTTTCTCACTCCATTAGATTGTGGTTGGGCATTTGGTGTGTTCCCATGTTCTTGCAATGGTGAATAACGGTGCTATGAGCATTGGTGTACAAATTGTCCCAATACTTTTTAATGAGTCATTCCCATCTTTTCTCTAGTGACACCACTTTTATAATTAATCTTTGCCTCTTTAATAATAAGGAAAAAATATCTCTTTTGTGCTGCAGTTTTCATTTATTTCACTATCCATATCTTAATTACCAGTTTACTTTCCATACATTGATTATCCGTTTGTTTCTTCTGTTGTGAATTCTTATTTGTGCCATTTGTATATTCCTCAGTTTTTCATTTACTTTCATTATTGTTTGTGATATTCTCCTAATACTTTGTCTTCAAAGTGCTTCAAATACTTATTTCCTCACGAGGCCCTCTAAGGAGTTAAAAATGAAGAAGCTCAATAACTTTTACATTTTCCTACAGTCTTTAGTAATAGAGCCCCTGTTACCTGAAAAAAAAGTACCTTTTTCCTTTAACCCAACCATTGTTTTTCAGGGAATATCACAATCAAGACCTAACACTGAGGACATCTCACTATGTTATGCCAACCGCTCTGCAGCCCTCTTCCACTTGAAGCAGTATGAAGTAAGTATTGCTTTCCCTGGTACTATTAGATTATGGAGAGGAGTAACTGGAGATCTAGACCAGGAATAGGCCTTCATCTCTACTTCCACATTATAACACTAAAATCAGGCCATGCTGCAGGTAATTGGATTGGAAGTGGCTGGAATAGCAATCTCACAAATGAATGCCTTTACCAAACAAATTTATTCTTTCACTGTTTGGGAAGCTCTAAGTCTGAAGTCAAAATGCTAGCTTTAGAGAAAGACATTTTTCTCTGGCAATTTCTAGTGGAAGGTGTTCTGTGGAACCACCCTTTATCTTGGTCTCAGTCTTCTCCTGGATCTAGGAGATTCTCAGCACAAGGATCCTGAATCTAAAAGACACACTTTCCTGCTGGTTCTTCTTTCTGGTAGTTGTTAAATTCTTTCTCTTTGCTCACTTCTTTCTCCTTTTGTCTCTTTTGAAATAAAAAGAATGACTCTAACAAGGATGTGATGGGTAGAGATGTAACATTAGTGTTTGAATGAGAGTGGTTACTAGAGTAAGGCTAGTACTTGAGTCATGTTCTCTTCTAAGACTGTGACTCAAAGATACACTTGCTTCATTAACATAGGACAATTAGGAGTTACAACACATCACAAAGTGGAGGATAAATGGAGAACACCCTGTGGTACTGGGTATCATCATGACCTAGCCAAGTTGACACCTTCTTTAGGGAAACACATTTCGACCTAAGATACCCATCCAAGCTGTTCTTTCTCCTGATTCATCTTACCTGTCACAGGTAATCATTTAGGATTGTGTTTATTTACAAGAAAGAATTGTGGTTCATTCCAGAGAGCCATGGACTTTATCAACTAGATCATCAGTTCTCAGTGTAAAGATCGATTGCAAGCTATGTTGATAATAATAGACCATGTTTCAAATGTTTGCCAACTATTTTCTTGGTCTTTCTTTCAAACGAGGAAAGTATGTTCAAGAATATTCTTGTAATAATATATGCTACCTTCAGTATAGTTTTTCTTAATAAGAAAGTAAATATCCCACATCCTATTACCCTTGAGTGGAGACTAACTCATAGCTGACTCTCCATTGGGTTTCTAAGGCTGTAAATCATGTGAGAGGAGATTACCCATCTTTCACCTGAATAGCTGTTGGTGGATTTGAACCACCAGAGAGGCTTGGCCATATGTTAGCAGCATATCCCTGTGGACCAGAGGTCCCTCAGGAAGTAGAAGGCACACTGAAAGGCCTCTGCATGTCCATGAGAAGCTGAATTTTCTTTGAGGACCTTTCTTTTCATCCCCCTAATTATGGATTTGTTTAACCCAGGGCATAATTATAGTTAGATTTTTGTTTTAAGACGGTAACCCTGAGGCTCCTCAGATTTGTAATAGATTAGCAAGCAAACTCTAAAGGGTGATTATGTTACATCCATTCTGGAATTTTATTGATATTCAAATTATTATGTTCTTAAGACTCAAAGAGAAAAAGTAAACTGGGAGAAGGATAGGGAGGAAAGTGTGAAATAATAAGTGAATGAAAATACAACTTTTCTGTAAACATTTGTTACAATCACAGTAATAATAACAAGAAAAAGACTCAAAGAGAAAGCTAGAATCTAACTCTAGGCCCTAAGCAATAAAGACCTAGACTGCTAAAGAGACAGTCAGAGGAAGAAGGTGCAGAAACCTTTATGCCTTTACAGCTTCCCTAAATTAGTTATTTCTGTTCCTCTTCTGATAATAATGACTACCATTTATTGAGTACTTCTGATGTTCCCAGCATTGTCTTCAACACTTCAGCTCTATAGTCCCATTTTATCCTTAAAACAACTCTCTGAGATAATGTCATACTTACTTTTCAGACGAGAAAACTAAAACACGGGAAATTCCATTAACTTATTCAAGATTCTTATAGCTAGTAAGAAGCAGAGTCAGTATTTGTTTGGTTTCAGAGTCGGCTTTCTTCATCATCATATGAGAGAGAGAGAGTGTGTGTGCGCCTGTGCCATCAAATCAGATCTGACTTGTACAGGAGGAGATTGAACCACGTACCTCTGGGATTGCAATGCAGCTTCTTGCCACTAGGCTGCCTGAGCTCCCCTCCATATTATATTTCTATCTCTAAGACTCTTTTTCTTTAAAAATAGAAATTTTTTAGTAATACAAGTAAACGTAATTTCTTCAATAAGTATTGTTAGTCACTTAATTGTTGATTGCACATTGTTGTTGTTGTTGTTGTTGTTGTTGTATACCAGTAAACAAAGTCATAGCTTGCCCTCCACCAGGATTTCAGAGATGTCCCATTTTTTTCCAGTGGAGCAGCTGGTGGATTCGAACTGCATGACTTCAGGTTGGCAGCACAACTCCTTATCACTAGGCACCAGAGCTCCCTAAAAGATGACAATGGGGATGCTCTGCCGGGGAAGGAGGGAGGGACAATCCTCCTGTACCAGTCAGATCTGATTTGACGGTACACGCACAAACAAAAATAATTTAACAAAAAAATTAAAAAAAAAAAGATGACAGTGGGTAGAATATGACTTAAAGAAGCATGTAATAACAGTTCTCCATTTTTAGTAATCTTTTACTTGCTTGCATATTTTTGTCCTTTGTCTATTTTTTGTAGAGATTTTCAGTAGACTTGCAGACTCACTTGAGGGTTTCTTGAGACCAAGACTCATTTGGGCTTTCTTTTCTGTTTTCAGACATGTCTGGAAGACATCAGTAGAGCACAGAAGCACGGTTATCCAGAAAGACTGCAACCCAAGATGACGTTGCGTAAAGCCGAGTGTCTGGTGACCCTGGGGAGGCTACAGGAAGCAAACCAGACCGTGAGTGATCTTGAAAGTATCTGCACTGCCAAAGCGACACTAGCAGCTTCCCACTTGGAGGTTCTGCAGAGAAACCTACATCGTCTGAAAATGAAGATTCAAGAAAAGGAGAATCTCTCAGAAACCTTCCCAGAAGCCCTAACAAAGACTTTTAAGGAGATGGACCTTATGGAAGAGAATGAACGAATTCCCAGCACATCACCTTCTGTCACCTTACGTATGGACCCGTTCAAAGGCCGGTGTCTGATTGCCACAGGAGATATTCTGCCAGGGGAGCTCCTAGTGAAGGAGGAGGCTTTTGTGAGCGTCCTTAACCCAGGAGAAAAGCCACTGCCAGACCCTGGCCTGGAGAGCAGGCAGAACACCAGAGCCGCCAATGGGGACCTTCACTGTCACCGATGTTTGAAGCACACTTTGGCCTTGGTGCCCTGCGATCAGTGCAGCTATGCTAAATACTGCAGCTATGAATGTATGCAGCAGGCCTGGGAGCTCTACCACAGTGTGGAGTGTCCCCACGGAGGGCTGCTTCTCACACTGGGTGTCTTTTGTCACGTTGCCTTGAGATCAACTCTCTTAGCCAGGTTTGAAGATGCTGGTGAAGTCATAACAAAGCTCTGTGGTGAGATTAGTAACAAGAACATCTGTTTACCTGAAAGTGAGAATAAGGTCCAAACACTCAACTGTGAGCTAGGGGAGAATGAGGATAATGGTAAAATAGCTGAGACCTCAATTCCTGGATGTGATGTTCATGGAAAATATGAAAATAATTATTATGCTGTCTTCAACCTTCTACCTCATACAGAAAACCATAGTCCCGAATACAAATTCCTCTGTGCTCTTAGTGTTGCTGCATTGTGCAGGCAGCTAGACACAGCCCGTTTATGGGCCCCCGTACCAGCTCTGAGGTCCTCCAAGCCAAACGCAGCAGTGGCTCCTGTGTTGTCTCCAGAGTGGCGTATCTGGGAAGTGGCAATGCTCAGACACATGTTACAGCTACAGTGTAATGCCCAGGCAATAACTACCATCCAGCAGACAGGTAAGAAAGACACTCATTTTTCTGCCTTAAAATACTCTTCTTGATGTAGCTGATATTTGAAAAGAAAGAACTATACAGGAAAATGTTGTTGTTAGATGTCATCGGGTGACTACAACTCATAGCAAACCTGTGAACAATGGATTTCAACCTTGCCCTATCCTGCGCCATCTCCCCATCTTTGCTGTATTCAGGCTTGTTGTTACAGTCACTGTGTCATCCCGTCTTGTTGAGAGTCTTTCTCTCTTTTTCTGACTCTCTAGTTTCCCCAACATGATGTCCTTTTCTAAGGAAAACATGCCCAAAGTATGTGAGATGAAGTTTCATCATCCCTGATTGTACTTTCCCCAAGACAGACTTATTTGTTCTGTGGGATGGTCAGTACCCTTTGCCAACACCATGATTCAAAGACCCTGATTATTCTTCTGCTGTCCTCTTACTCATCATCCAACTTTCAGGTGCATAGGAAGCAATTGAAAATACCATGGTTGAGATCAGGTGCATTTTAGCACATTGGAGAGGTCTTTGACAGCAGATTTTCCCAAAGCAACATGTCTTTATTAGGAAAATATAGGTATCTAATTTATATTATCATTATTGTGCCATTAAGAAGTTACGTCACCTAAAGAAATTATTGACCATTCTCTGCATCAGTGTTCTCCTAAGTAAAATGGATAGTCTTATCCCACATAAATTTACAAAGTTCTGAGTGTGGTATGAGAGCTCTGGTCACTTACTGGTAAGGAATCGCACTGCCAGTACAAAAGTACATGGTTTGACTACACCAGTTGCTCCCAGGAGCAACTCCTGTCCAATTTACTGCCTCTGAAAAAAAACCCTGGAAGGTTCAGCTGTGGGTCAGTTCTGACTTGACAGTACACAACAACAAGAAGTATGGTATATTTGTAAAAATACCTTAAAATGTTAAAAAAGCATTGTGTGTGTGTGTGTGTGTGAGAGAGAGAGAGAGAGAAGTCTCAAGTAACAGATTTGTTTCAAGTTTACATACACAAGACATTAGAGAAAGCTAACTAGTTCTCTCTTTAGAATATGGTTGTTGTTGCTTTTGTTGTTAGATGTCATCAAGTTGGCACAATTTACACTGACCCCTTGAACAACAGACCTAAGCCGTGCCTTGTTCAGTGCCATCCTCATGACCTCTCACAGGCTCAAGCCCATCGTTTCTGTCACTGTCAGTTCATCATGTAGAGGGTTGTCTTCTCTTTCTCTGACCCTCCACCTTTCCCAGTATGATGTGTTCTTCCAAGGACTGGCTCCTGGCAACATGCCCAAAGTATGTGAGATGAAGTTTCACCATCCTTGCCTCCCAGAAGCACCCTGGCTGCACTTTCTCCAAGACAGATTTGCTTATTCTTTTGACAGTCCATGTCCGTTCAGGACAAGAGTTCATTCAGTACTTTTCCAACACCACAACTCTAATAAGACATCGATTCTTCTTCTGTAATCCATATTCACTGTTCCACTTTCAGATACATAGGAAGCAATTGAAAATACTATGACTTGGATCTGGCTCACCTTAGTTTTGATTTCTTAGGATGTTGTTGTTGTGTCAGAACCAACCCATAGCTGACCCTCCAGCGGGTTTTCAGAGGCAGTGAATAGCATGGGAGGAGACTGTCCATCCTTCTCCCATGGAGCAGCTGGTAAATTTGAAGTGCATGCTTAAGGGATTGCAGTGCATTTTCTTATCACTAGACCACCAGTGCTCCCTTAGGACAGACAAATAATTATCAGATCATTCTGCAGAAAGAGCAAGGGTTGTAGTTCTGTGTGATATCAGAACCCTAACTCACTCATGCAATGCACCTACTAAGTCTTCTGTTGCCAATTGACATTTTTCTATTTTTTCCTAGTCTTCTGTTTCAAATTTCCAAGAAAGGAATCTAGCTCAACACATCTTTCACAGCATACTACACCAAAAATTACTGACTACTCTATTAAGGGCACCTGTGGACAGCTAGCTGGTCCACACCATCTAGGGGCTACTCTTGGCCAGACCAGCCCAGTCCTGCCTTCCTGGACCCAGCTCTGTAGCTAAAGCTCTTTAAGTTAGATGGATTAGTTGGATGTGCCTACCTTTGTCTCCAGTACAACTGGGCTAACAACAGAGACAACTATTATTAGAGAAAAATGGTTTTTCTAGTATTAATAATGAATGATCTCCATTTTCAAAGAAAATGTCTTTCAGTCCAACTAGTTCTTTATATATATACTTTCCTAAATTTTCTCTTTATGCGGGCATTTGGTGAATGTGTGTGTGTGAAGACTCGACGTTAGCATAACACTGTATTTCTCAAGTTCAAAGGTCATTACTGTTGAATTGATTCCAACTCATAGCTGATGCTCTGTTGAGTTTCTAAGGCTGTAATTTGCACAGGAGGAAACTGCTCCTTTTTCTCCTGTGGAATGAGATTCGAATCCCTGATGGACCCGAACTGCCAGAGAAGCACAGCCTTTGGCTTAATGGAGGCTACACCACCAGAGCTCCTTAACTTAGTATCTGTAGGTAAAATCTGGTATTATATGTATATTACTGTGGCCTAGTGGCAAGAAGCTGTGCTGCAATCCTGAAGTCATATGGTTCTAGGCCACTAGCTGCTCCACAGGAGAAGGATGGACAGTCTCCTCCCATGCAATTAACTGCCTCTGAAAACTCGCTGGAGGATCATCTATGAGTCTGTTACAACTCTGTAACACAACACAGCATAGATACATTAATATTAAACATGTCTTAACTAGGGGAGCTCTGGTGGCCTAGTGGCAAGAAACTGCACTGCAATCCCAGAGGTGCATGGTTCAAATCCACCAGATGCTCTGCCGGGAAAAGGAGGGACAATCTCCTCCTGTACCAGTCAGATCCAATTTGACGGTACACACACACACACACACAAGAATAAAATAATAATTAAAAAAAAATTAAAAAAAAAACATGTCTTAACTAAACTGTGGATGCTTCTTTTCTCAGTTAAAAAAAACAACCAACCTAAAACCCAGCCAAATTCATTGTCCTCAGGGTAATTCCAATTTACCTATGCTCCCTAGGAACTGCCCCATGGGCTTCCAAGTCTGTAATCTCTATAACCAAAAGTGGCAAGACTTGGTCTAACTTACTTGCAACCTGTGATCAGGTGGGACCAGTCTCTAGAGACGGACGTCATGTGTGGTGTAAAGTATGAGATCAGTGAGAAAGGAAAACCCTCAACAAGATGGGTTGATGTAGAAACTCAGCAATGCCTCATGCGTTGTTGCTAACAAGGGTGAAGTTCCCCCACAGGACGAGAAGTCAGTGTGTGTTCTTCTGTGCATGGGCTCGCGGGATCGGAACTGAGTCACTGACCTCTCACATAATCACACCTTGTGGAAGCAGACCACCACACCTCTCTCCTGCAGAGCGCAGGTGGGTGCCAGACGCTGACCTTTCAGTTAGCAGCACAGCACCAGCCACGGCACCAGCAGGACTCCTTTTCCACTCTGTTGTTAGATGCTATCGAGTCGAGTAGACTCATAGTGACACTATGAACAACAAATCTGAACCCTGTCCTATCCTGTCATCCTCATCATCTCCGACACACTTAAGCTCATTGCTGTAGTTACTGTGTCAGTCTGTCTTGTCAAGGGTGATCCTCTCTTTCGCTGACCCTCCCCCTTTCCAAGCATGATGTTCCTTTCTGAGGATTAGCCCCTGCTAACAACATGTCCAACGTATGTGAGACAAGACTTAGGTAACTGGAATTCTGCTTACTGATTTTGTGTATTTTTATCTTTCATTTTAATTCCACTACCAACTTATGTGGCATATAGGTATCTTACTAGAGATGCTTTGGGGCAGGATGCCATCATGAAAAATATCAAGCATCCAAAAATAGCCCTGCCCTCTTCCCATGATACTGTCAAATCACACTGCAAGCTAGTCTGCTTTCCTCCCTGTCTTCTTTCACTTCTTTGAGCCATTGCTGGCTTCTGAAATACTTGCGTTGAGTGCTTTTCCAGAATTATCTTTTCCCTTGGGGACTTTCACTTGTGTTAAAAAATTATTTTTTGTTTTGTTTTTCTAAATATAAAAATAGAACATATGAGACTTCCAGATTACAATAGCAGAAAGTTACCAACTTATACTACCTTACATTTTAAAGATTTATTATAACACACTAAAAAAAATACAAAATTCAGTATCTTTGGAAACTATTTTGAGGGTAAACAATAGCTATGCCCAGTAACTAAAGCATGGTAGAACCCCTGGGGCAGAATGACAAAGCCATGACGACTGGAGAAGTGGTTTCTCATCTGTTCTACTCACATTCAGAGAAGCTAAGCCTAAATGTTCCCTGTTCCTTGTACATGAAGTTGTCTTGTGATTGGCTTTTGTTGTGATTTACATGAAAGTTTACAGAACAAATTTGTTCTCCATTCAGCTAGTCACACACATTTTGGTTAATGAAGTTAGTTGAAATACTTCCTTCCTGTGATTTTCATCTTCACGAATCCCTCCATCTTTTCTGCTTCCTGCCTGTTGAGCTTTAAACCTGAGGATATGCTACCCTTTTGATTTTTTTTTTTTAAAAAAAACCCAAAACCTTTATGTGTATATGTGGGTTTTATGTTACGTTCACACAGTATATTGGTTTTTCATTGACTTGTTCACGCATACTTTGTTTAATAACATTAGCTATCATAACCACAATATCTAGTTATCCCCTTACTGTAGATTTTCTTTCTTTTCACCTATCTTAATGTGGACCTGTTTTCTGTTAATCATTTTTACCTGTCTTCCCATCCCTACTAACCACCTAAGGATGACATACAGATGTATGTAAACATTTTTTTAGCATGTTTACAATAGTTGTTGTTATTGTGTTGTTGTTGTTGTTGTTGTTGTTTAGTACCATTGAGTCGGAACTGACCCATAGCTGACCTTCCAGTGGGTTTTCAGAGGCAGTAAATCGCACAGGAGGAAATTGCCCATCCTTCTCCCAACAGAGGAGCTGGCAGATTCAAACTGTGTGCCTTTGAGATTGCAGCACAGCTTCTTACCACGAGGCCACCAGAGTGCCTGTAGTTTTATATGTTTATCCTTTTGTGACTTATTTGACTCCTCATAATGTCCTTTCAATATATCTATATTGTATAGTATTTCTCAGATTATTTTTTTTTCAATGCTGCATGGCACACCATTGTATGAACGTACTGTCATTTCTTTAACCATCTGTCCACTGTTAGCCACTTGGGTTAGTTTCCAGCTCTTTGCTATTTATTATAAATAATGCTGCTCTGAAAATGGGTGTGCACAGGGAGCTCTGGTGGCCTAGTGGCAAGAAGCTGCACTGCAATCCCAGAGGCGCACGGTTCGAATCCACCAAATGCGCTGCTGGGGAAAGAGGGGCAATCTCTGCCTGTACCAGTCAGATCCAATTTGATGGTACACACACACACACACACACACACACAAAACAGTAAAAAAAATGGGTATGCACATAACTGTTTGTGTTGCAGGCCTTATTTCTTTAGGATCAAATGGTCTGTTTTTAACTTTTCTAAGAAATTACCAAGTATAAAATAGAAAATATACACCTGTGTTTAGACGCTTGGTTAGATTACCTTTTCCATAGTGGTTTCACCATTTTCCGTTCGCACCAGGAAGGGGTACGAACATTCCGTCTCTCCATGCCCTCACCAGCACTTGTTGTTTACTGATGTATTGAACTTTGCTGTAGTTGTTTCTGTGTATCTTTTCTTCTTTTCTCTTTTTTGTTTTAAATAGGGATAGAACAGACATTGGACCTCAGTGATTTGTTGTTTTCTTTTTTTTCTCCCACATTTTTTATAGCAATTTTAACAAAAGTTTACAGAAAAGTTGGATTTTCATTCATTCATTAATGCACACTTTCCTCCCTATCTCCTGTTTTCTTTTTTAAGTTTTAAGTATTATGGAAGTTTTTAATAACATCAAAAATATTTTATTTCTGTTTTTTTGCATTGTTGCACATTTTCTTCTCCCTTTCCCCAGCCCTTCCTGCATAGCATCCCTTGTTACAGATTGTTGTCATATGTATAATACCTAAACATATATTCCTTTTGGACAGTTCTTCCCCTCATCTGTTCTAGTGCAGTATTCAGTAGCTATACACTCTTTTCCCATTCTTCCCTCAGAACCCCCCCCCCAGGTCTGTCTTTTTCTTGGAGGTTCTAGCAGGGGAGCGCAGCTACTCGTATACCCTTGACCGAAGGACGGTCTTCCTTCTATCAGGGATGGTCGTCCTCTTCAACCGAGTGTGCAGCTTCGGGAAGGACGCACATGGATCGGTGAGAGAGTAAGGGGACACCCGCCTAGCCAGCCAGATCAGCCAAATCAACCCTGGCAATCAATGGGGTGACAGATGTCGCAGCCAGATTGCCCTCACATCCAGGTCTGTCTTTTTCTAAGAACAGCAGTGTTATACACTGTTTGTCCTTTTGTGACTGAGATATTTCACTCAACATAATGTCCTCCATGTTCTCCCATGTTGTATACTGTTTTACAAGTTCTTTGGTTTTCAATGCAGCGTAATGTTCCACTGTGTGAATGTACCATAGTTTTTCTCTCCATTCATTCATTGATGGGCTCTCAGGTTGCTTCCATCTCTTTGCTATTGTGAATAACAGCAATAAACATGGGTGTGAATACTGATTCATTAGTTTCAGTAGTGAATTTTGGGCAATATTTTTCGCAGTTTATTAAGAGTGGGGACTGAGGAGCTCACCCTGAGGGCCACGATGCCCCCGGGCAGAGGGCCACGACGGTCTGCCCCAAACCGGGGGCCAAGGGCAGCCCGCCCCAGACAGAGGGCTGTGACGGCTCGCCCCGAGCCAGGGGAAAGCTTATGTCTTATAAAGCATAAGTCCACAGACTTTTTTTTCCCTTTCTCTTATTGGATCCAATTGGCACAGGAGGAGACTGACATCTGGTGATTTTGAACCGCGCACCTTTGGCATTGCAGTGCACCTTCTTGCCACTAGGCCACCTTAGCTTCCTCACAGACTTACAAACACAGGTGGTAACCAGTGTATGTTTTGCAGGCCACATGGTCTTTTTTGGCAGCTACTGAACTCTGCAATTGTAGTACAAAAGCGGCTTCAGAAAATACACAAACAAATGAACATGCAAGGTTCCAATGGGATGTTATTGATGGACTTCAAAATTTTACTATTTTACAGTTTTCCTAGGTTATAAATACCCTTGTGATTTTTGTTTAACCACCTGAAAATGCAAAAACTATTCTTACCCTATTGATGAAAACAAGGATCAGACAAGATTTGGCTATAGTTTGCCTATTCCTGAAATAGGCAAAACCCTAGCTATTCTAATTGAAATATCTTAGAAAACAGCAAGCATAAAATTTAAGATACTGAAGAAAATATAATCAGTAATATAAATTCATTTCTCAATTGAGAAAAAAAAATACATCATGTAGGTTTAGACTATTAGGTTTAAAGTAAACTCAGACTCTTATTAAATGGACTTTATTAAAAATTTGGTTTTGTTGCTGTTAGGTACCATTCGGTCTATTCCAAGTTGTAACAGTCCTGTGAATAACAGCATGGAATCTTGCCTGATCCTGTGCACGCTGCACATTCTGCTGTACTCAAGCCCTTGTTACAGTCACCTGTCAGTTCAGCTCACTGAGGATCTTCCTCTCCTTTGCCATTTCTCTCCTTTACACACATGATACACTTCTCCAATGACAACACATCCAAATAATGTAAAGTGAAGTCTCACAATCTTTACCTCTGTGGAGCCCCCTGGCTCCACCTCATCTAAGACAAATTATTCTTTTGGCAGTCCATGATGTTTTCAGTATTCTTTGCCAGCCCCACAATTCAAAAGCATCAGTGAAAATACCATGGGTTGAGTATGACAGTCTTGTTTGTTAACACTTTAAATAGGCCTTTAACAGCAAATTTGCCCAATACAATGATTGATTTCTGGACTGTTTATATCAGAAAATATAAATTGCCTCAGAAGGAAGTGGGCATTTCAAGAAAACAGAGAGTATGAAAGAAACTGGGAAAAGTTCTCAAACTATTTCCTATAAAACAAATCAGATTTATTCGTTTCTGTTTGAGTTGTTTAAAATTTTCAAGGAACAGAAACATTTCTGTACTAGAAAAAAAACTAGAAAAATACACTTCTGTTCCAGAATGTAGGAAAAACTGGAACTCCTTTCTACTTTTATAAAGCCAAGAATAAAAACTGTAGACCGGGCTCATTCATGAACATGGCAGTCCTGAATCGATCACTGCTACATTGCATCCAGCTGTTTACTAAGTAGTACACATGGAACCAAGCTTTCTTACAGGAATGTGAGGTTTGTTTCATTTGGATAGGATATAAAAGAAGGCATGAATAAGTGCAAAGTCTGAAAACTAAAAAATGACAATACTTCCACCATAACCTACTGTGTAATGCAGTTTCATCCAAAATACTAGATTTTACTTGAAACTTGTCTTTGATTCTAAAATTCACCCTGAATGAGGTAACAATAATAAAAAAAGTAACAATATCTTTCTTTTAAGAAAAATAAAATAAAATACTAAATAAACTAAATAAATAAAATAAAATACTAAAGGACTTGGTATGTCTAGCATTAAAGCTGCAATAATTAAAAACAATATAAAAATGTCATACTATTCCAAAAGCATCAAATTATTCTTTCTAATCATTAAAAAGTTAAATATTTTAAGCCATAACATATCTAGACAAATACAGGTTAACATTTATATAATATTACAGCAAGAGAAGCCTTTCAAAGCATGTGATACCAAATGACCCTAGCTACCTCTGTATCAAATATCAAAAAGCAGCAAATTGATTTAAAAGTATAGGACATAGGTAAGAACTCCATGAAAGCATGAAGGCATTGGCTGGCAGGCAAAAGACCCAGGCATTCCCGGATGTATCACTAATTGTATGAACTTTGTCAGATCACTTAAATGGATGTCAGTGTTCACATCTTAGTAACAGGATGAGATGAGGGTAGGAAATAATAGGATACATTGTTGCAGAGATGGCCACAGCAATGCCCCTTTGCAACTGATGTTACATTTTCTCCCATTAGAAGATAAAATTGATTTCTCTTCAGTCTGGGCCAGCATGATCAGTGGGATGCAGAGGTGACTTTATGTAACTTTCAAGTTTAAGACTGAAGAGAAGTATGCCTTCTCCAGTTCCCTTTTTGGAATGCTGCTGTAGCAATGTGAACAAAGCTTGGCTAGTTCTTTGAGGTTCAAGGACCCGTGTGGAAAGGCCCAGCCATCAGCCAGCTCCAGCCACTAGCGTGGGCAAGACCACCATAGGCCATTTAGGTCCAGTCAAGGCATCAGCTGTGTGAGTCTAAATTCTGAGTCACTAGATTTGTGGAAATCTGTGGTCTACAGTTGGAGCTGTAATTCTTGTCTCAGCATTATTAGTTCAGTATCCATTTTAAGTTCTTTAAGTTAGTTTCTTAATGCTTACTGATTTTTAAACAAGCTCAATCATACAATTAGAGAAGTGTTTTTCTTGTGGTCAGGCACAGATGTGAAAGGCCTCTTGAAGAGGGTCTTGATTAGAGACCCTTCTCAGAAATTTCCTGTGCAGATGGCAGGAACACGTGTGCCTGAGGGAAAAGACTTGAAAAAAGTCATCTTGTCTCATCCTAAAAACTACCCTGAACTCAACCTTCCTCCCCTAAAAAGCACAGGCTTACTGCAATCTCTACAGCTGTAAACTGGTCCTAGTAAAAAGCCCACTTGAAATGTCCTTTCTCCCCAACAAAACACTGCCAACAAAAGTTCTTAACCTTGTAAAAATGTCCACTCTGGTTCTGCCTCAGACTCCTTGGTTTCACTTCTTACATTCTACATAGTTCCTTGGATTAAATTGCATCAAGCCTTAATAAGCCTCTTAAAGAAAGTATGAGACTATTCTTCATTAAAACTATAGTCAAGTGAGTAATCACCAGGAGAGATTGGTCAAAAAACCACTCAGCTGACCCCAGTCAAAATGACTGAGCCACATGATCATAAGCTGGTGAAACAGCACTTATTTTTATTCTTGTCTCAGAAACAAAACAAAACAAAAAAAACATAAATAAAAATTTAAATGTAAAAATTCCACAACTCTTAAAATCCACTTTCAAGGATACTTCTAGCCAAGATGCCAAAGGGAAAGAAGCCCAACCCAAGGGGAAGAAGGGGACCCCAGCGGCCACCATGGTCAAGAAGCAGGAGGCCAAGAAGGTTTTGATCTGCTGTTTGACAAAAACTCCAAGAACTTTGGCATTGGGGCAGGACACCCAACCCAAAAGGGACCTTACCTGCTTTGTCAAATGGCCCCACTACATCCGACTGCAGCGGCAAGGGGCAGTCCTCTATGAATGACTCAAGGTGCCATTAACCAGTTAACCCAGGCCGAGGACCTGCAGACTGCTACTCCGCTGTGGAAGATGGCCCACAAGTACCAGCTGGAGATGACCAGGCAGGAGAAGAATCAGGGGCTGTCTGCCTGGGCTGAGAAGGCGGCTGCTGACAAAGGAGCCCCCACCAAGAAACCCCCCTGTGCTCCAAGATGGGGTGAATACTGTCACCTCCCTGGTGGAGAACAAGAAGAAGGCCCAGCTGGTGGTGATCACGCACAGCATGGACCCCATCGAGCTGGTGGTCTTCCTGCCGGTCTTGTGTCTTAAGATGGGTGTTCCCTACTACGTCCTCAAGGCCAGGCTGGGCCGCCTCGTCCACCGGAAGACCTGCACCACCATTGCCTTCACTCAGGTGAACCAGGAAGACAAAGGTGCTCTGGTGAAGCTAACGGAAGCTGTGAGGACCAATTGCAGGAGCATAGATGATGAGATCCATCACCACGGGGGAGGCAACATCTGCTGGCCTGCGTCACCAAGCTGGAGAAGGTCAAGGCCAAAGAACTCGCCACCACACAGGGCTGACTTATAGACATAAGAATAAACTTATCATTCCAAGAAGGAAAAAAAAAAGTGTACCTCTGTATGTTCTAGGATTAGGTTGTGGTGGTGATAGTTCAACAACCGAACATGCACTAAACATCATTGAATTAGCTTTTTTACCAAGGATCCTTAAACAGAGACCACGTTCACACCAAAACCGTGAAGAAGGTGGCCCAGGTCATCACTGAGAAATACTGCATACACCTAGGTAATAATTTCCACATTAACAAGCACATGTACGAGGAGATTGTATTATTCCTAGAAAGAAGCTCCGGTGGAAGGAATCAGTCTGTGTCATACATGGGATGATGTGGATTCAGGCAGGGCCTGTGAGGGACATCTCCATAAAACTGCAGGAGGAGGAGAGAGAATTATTATGCCCCAGAGGTGTCAGCCCTGCATCAGGAGATCATTGAAGGGGATCCTGATGCTAAAGGAAATGCTGAGGCTCTTGGACTTTGGTGGTTTGTCCAACCTGCAGGTCACCCAGCCCACAGTTGAGATGAATTTCCAAACACCATGTGGAGCTGTTTAAGTCTGTCTGCTAGGCTTTAATATTTTCAATAAAGTTGGGCACACCAAAAAAGAAAATAAATAAAAATCATTGCATTTGTAATTAAAATTCATTATAGCTCAATAAAGCTGAGGAAAACAAGCATTTATCAAAGTAGTAGTAAAAATGACCAATAAAGTACATATGTAACCTCTTTTTAGTAATTGAAACAAGACACCATTTTTTGCCAGATTAGCGACGGTGGGAGGGTGTTTACACGTGTTACAGGCTAGGGAAATGGTCACTTTGCAGAAATGGATCTTCATACACAACCTAGATAGTATACTAAAGGGCTCTCAAGTATATTTATTTTAACTTTGTATGGGAGAACGATGGGCAGTCTCCTCCTGTGCAATTAACTGAAAACCCGCTAGAGGGTCAGCTTTGGGTTGGTTCTGACTCTATTGTACACACAACAGTCCTCCTTCCAGCATGTATCCTTTGAACCCAGTAGTTCCAATAATTTATCCTAAACAAATAATTAGGAATTTGTTTAGTGATGTATTGTTTCATTGCCTTTGCATAGTCAATAAAACACAGATAGACATTCCTCTGGTACTCTTTGCTTTCTGCCAGGATCCTTGGAGAAGGACATCATGCTTGGAAGGATGGAGGGACAGCGCAGGAGAGGAAGACCCCAGATGAGATAGATTGATACAGTAACTGAGGCATGGAGTGTGTCAGAATCAGTGAGACTGGCTCAGGACAGGGTAGGCTTCAGAGATGTTGTACATAGTGTTGCTATGAGTGGCAGGTCAATGGCACTTAACAACAGCATTGTGAGGTATAAATATGCTCATCACAGTATCATCAGAGTGAAAAATATCGAACAATTGTTGTGTGCTATCAAGTTAGAACTGACTCATAGCTGACTCTTTGGCTGGTTTTCAGATACTGTAAATCACACAGGAGGAGACTGCCCACCCTCCCAAGGAGCAGCTGGTAGATTCAAACCATGTGCTTTGAGATTGTGATGCAGCTTTTTACCATTAGGCCACCAGAGTTCCCCAGCATTAAGAAATTATATATAGTCTTTCTGCCTTTGCTGCCACCGTAGCCCTGTGAAAAAGCCTGTGGTGAAGGCAGGTATTAAAAAAAGAAGAAGAATGGTCTGAATTTCACCCTTGACTGTAGATCCAATAGAAGATGAATCATGGATGCTGCCAGTTTTGAGAAGTTTGTGGGAAAGCTGGTAATCTCATTGCAGGCATTGTAACCACTGAACAAAGCAGAGCAAGGTAATCTTAACCTCTGAGGTACCTTTTTCCAAAGGGTATTTGGACTATCTCACAAAAAAAAATGTTTCAAGAGGAATCATCTATGTGATTGGTTGCCCATAGTTGCTAACAGCAAACAAAGTTTTGAATTACGTTACTTCTAGAGTAACAAGATGAAGAAGATGAGGATTAAAACTCATTTATCTCTAATATTTTCTTTAAGACCTTGAATAAAACATGAAAATCCATTTTTTAAAAAAAATTATATGGAATATCCGTGTACTGGAAGGAGGCATTCATCAACAGTGCATTTTACAGAAGTGTTCGTGACATATTAAGTGGAAAGAAGCAGTAGAAATATTACCAAGGAAGTTGGACGTTGAATATCTAAGCATGGAATGAAGACAGTGAGCAAATACATGAAAATATTGTACCAGGCTCACAGAAGAATAGGTGACTGCTGTTTTCTCTGTAATTTTCTGTTTTTAATTTTTTTCTGTAATGTATTCCTTTTAATTAGTTTTTTAATAATAAAAGAATATGAATCCAGTGAACATTTTTAAGATACTGGATACATATTGCAAAATTGCCCTCCAGGAAAATTGTACCAGTTACACACCCACTAGCAGTGTTCATTTTCATTTCTGTATTCAGGCTAATTTTGGTTTAGTCTGCCCATGTTTCTAATCTTGTTATATCCCTTTTTATTATTTCTTTGGGGTTCCAACACCTCCCAGTTTAGTGTTCTCATTGAATTTCATTAGCAGCTGTTTCATTAGTAGCACAGGCAAAGGATTAAAGTGTTAAATAGGATAGACTTTGACAAAAACCTATAAAACTGTATGTTATTATCTTTGTATAAATCCTATTTAATCAAAGTTCCCCAGAATCTTCTCTCTGGTATTTATCTCAAGGGGTACAAGTGGCCACTGATGACATTTTAGACCCTGATACAGATGGTTCTATCTCAGTGGGAATGGCACCTTTGTGTCATATCTGGATTCTTGTCAACAAGACTAAATCAGCTTGTGATGTCATCTTCAGACCCACTCCATTGCCTCCACTCTTCAACAACCATCCAAGGGGTCTACCTCCAGTTTGTGGTGGTGGTGGTGGTGGTGGACCATTGAGTCGGAAGCGACTCATAGCCAACCCTTTGGTGGGTTTTCAGAGACAGTTAATTGCGTGAGAGGGGATTGCCTAGCCTCCCATGGAGCAGCTGGTAGATGTGAACCACACACCTTAGGATTGCAGTGCATTTTCTTGCCACTAGGCCACCAGAGCTCCTTGATTACTTGACATACACACAGAGATCTCATTTTGCAGAATATGTAGTAGAATAAAGGAGTTCTGGAAGTATAGTTTGTTTCACATTGTGCTCCTAACCCAGAGGTCAGTGGTTCAAATACAACAGCTGCTTTATGGGAGAAAGAAATTTACAGCCTGAGAAATCCATTGGAAGGTCACCTTTAGTCAGAATAAACTTGATGGTAGTGACTATAGGGTTTATTTTTATTGTTTTTCATTCCTTGAATCCCATTTAAATTGCAAAAGGGATATTACCACAGTACACTTTTGGTAAAATTGTCAAAAGTGCACCTTGCTAGTTGGTTTTTTTTAATACAAAATGCCATATATTAAATTTGGTAGATAAAGTACATAACATAATCTCAATTTTGTTATCTCTACTAATAGATGACTAATGTAAAACACTGAATGTTATGCTATAATCTTTAAAAATTGATACTTCATTTTAAAAAAATAATTAGAGAGACATTAAATGCTAACATAAATATTCACCCCACTCAGTTCCCAAGCCCGCTTCTGTTAAGGGATAATCTATAAATAATTCACGAAGCTGACATTACTCACTGTATTGTGATAATTTTTTTCTGGGAAAATTTTCGCAACTGTTCTAATACAGATTGCCAGTTACCGGTAGTTGGGAATGCAAGTCAACTTTTAATTATTCAGACCCTGATTATTCAGCCTGCAGAGTCTTCGTGCGCTGCGCTGTGCCTTCCTGCTGCCTACCTTTTAGCATTTACATTGCTCATTAGCACATCTTCCAGAAGGTGGGCTTTGGACAGGGAGGGGAAGAAGAGGTGAAAATAAAATCGGTTCAGCATTTGGGAGAAGCTCTGGCAAAAAAGATTTTAATACAATTTGTAGAACTATTGACTAAAATTGAGTCATTTGGATTCCGTATGGGTTTTATTTACTTGTTCTGTGCTTGTTTTCCAGCGCAACAGATCATAGAAGTGTCTGCGCAGAGATGACATTATCCCTGTATTTATTATTTTGCTCTATGGAACGTTTTCATGTGATGACTCATGATCTATTTTCTTTATTTCTCACATTCCTAGTTAGGCTACTTATTCCTTTGGTGAGTGGTATGTTGCGATTCTTGGCATATATGCAGTGGTACCGTAGTTACAAGATACAGGAAATTCAATCTTCTGTATAAATGAGTTTTCCAAATACTTGAAGGCTTCCCTTTAAGTACCAGTACCTTTTATGTTTCAACAAATCTTACTGGAAGCACCATTTCTCCATATGTAAATAAAGACTGTTGCTCTGTACCACTGGCTCAGAATGGACCCCTACCTTACCCTCCGGTGGGTTTTCAGAGGTAGTTAATTGCAGGGGAGGAGATTGCTCATCGTTCTCCCACAGAGCAGCTGGTGACCTTGAACCATGTGCCTTTGGGATTGCAGTGCAGCTTCTTGCCACTAGGCCACCAGAACTCCCTAATCAAAAGACAACGGAGCATAATTGAAACCTTCTGAATGCCAAGGATGTCTACACTGTGCACTTTGGGGAAAGTAGTTATTACACAAGGCCCTGTAGTTATGCTGTTAGTCTGGGAATTTCTGATTAAGCAAAATGTTACAACTGAGGTAAAACTAGAATGGCACTAGTATTTTCTTTTTCTTCAGACTGTTACTTTTATAGAAGTTTTCTCCCTTTCTCTCTCTCTTCTTGCCATTGTCAGGAAACCTACCTTTCATATTCTCTCCTCCTTACCAATTCTCTGCTTCTGGGCTGTTGTGACCTGAGAAACCAAATGAACTAGCTAGTTAGAACTCTGTCTAAAATAAGAGCAAATAGGCCTGCCTGAGAGTAAGAGAGCTCACATGGGGTGGGGAGGGGAGAACATGAGCTTTAGTGCCAAAACCACCTTGCTGTTTAGAGGCATTGTTATTCCTTCTTTGCTTATTGACGCTCAACTCCCTAAGCCCTCTGCTTCCTAAACTCCCCAACTTCATAGAGAGTTACGCTGGTAACCCAAAGGCAGTGACTCTCTAGCATTGGCTCTGTGGGGAAAAGATTGGAAGTCTTCTCTCATGTAATTTTCAGCTTCCAAAACTTGCTGGAGGATCAACCATGAGTCAGTTCCAACTCAACAGAAATTAATGTTTTGAGAGTTAAATTGCTGGTTAATTGTTTTTCAGGAGAGAGTTTGTTTGGGACGTGAAACTATTTGAATAGAGCTGGTATGAATAGTTCTTTTCAGCAAAAACTACTGTGATTGATAATCCCAGAAAGGTGGAGTGAAGGACAGAGTGACCAGGCAAATGTAAAGAGTATGATCTATCATCTCACACCCCAGTAACAATAGCAAAGTTCAACAGATCAACAAACAACAAATGCTGGTGAGGTTGTAGAGAGAGTAGAACCCTTCTTCACTGCTGGTGGGAGTGTAAAATGGTGCAAACACTGTGGAAGGCAGTATGGCGCTTTCTCAAAAAGTTGGAAATAAGGGCGCTCTGGTGGCCTAGTGGCAAGAAACTGCACCACAATCCCGAAGATATGCATTTCGAATCCACCAGATGCTCTGCTGGAGGAGGGACAATCTCTTCCTGTGCCAGTTGGATCTGATTCGACAGTACACAACAACAACAAAGTTGGAGATAGAAATACCATTCGACAAGCAATGTCACTACAGGGACTATATCCTAAAGAAACCAGAGCTGCCACCCAAACAGATATATATATACACACACACATCCATGTTTATTGTTGTTCACAGTAACAGAGAGATGGAAGCCACCCAAGTGCCCATCACAAATGAATAGATAGGAAAAACTGTTGCATAGTCACACAGTGGAATACTACAAAGCACTGAAAAACAAGGAACTTATAAAATAGTACACAACATGAGTGATCCTACAGGACATTATGCTGAGTGAAATAATCTCTGCCACAAAAGGACAAATACTGCATAACACCACTGTTATAAAATGGGACTGACATGAGAGTTGGGAGGAAACGAAGAAAATAAGGGATATATAATAAACAGTGAATTGGAACAGATGAAGGAAAGAACTGTTTAAAAGGAATATATGATTAAGCAGTCTTTGTATAACAACAGTCCAGAATAAGAGGTGCATAGCAAAGTCAACTGGGGGAGGGGGAAAGACAGGAAACTGTGCAATAAGGAATGATTTTTTTAAAAAGTGAACTGAGGGGTAGGGAGGAAAATATGCAATAGTGAATGAATGAAAATCCAACTTTTCTGTAAACTTTAAAATTACAAAAAAAAAGAATATTGATTTAAAAAAAAACAAAACCAAGTTAGATAAAAATACTTAAACTGTAAGTGTCTTTGAGAAATAATCTCAACAGGTACTTTGGTTTCTGTGTCCTTATGAGTGTTATGAAACTGGCTGACTGGCAAGCTTCCACTGGTAATTCCTTTTTTATTATTTTGTATGAATTCTAATCTTTGACTTTTTTGTGGTCTTGAAACACAAGGGTGAGGTTCCAGAATCCGGGTGGACTTTTCGTGTTTTCATCCACTTCACTTCCTGGGGACCAGGGTTTGCCATGAGTCATGTTCCATCTGATTTATATTGGATCCGACTGTGGAGCGATGACTCAGAAGGGCTTCCAGCCCAATTTCCCAGCTCATCTTCTGAGAAACGGATGGCAGGGCCAGGATGAATGTCCTGACACATCTTCCCTTTTCCCCTCTCGCACTTCAGGATCTAAAGAGAGTACTGTTACCGACCGCAAGCAGGTACGCCTTGCCACAGGCATCTTCCCTGTTGTCAGCCTCCTCAACCATTCCTGCAGCCCCAACACCAGCGTGTCCTTTGTGAGCACTGTCGCCACCATTCGGGCATCACAGAAGATCAGAAAAGGTCAAGAGATTCTCCACTGCTATGGTGAGCCATCCTTCTCCTCACTGCCCTCCTTGTGTAGCAGAACAGAGCAAGATTGAAAAAAAAAAATTACCTGGCCACTCTACAGATGCCCCTTATTTGTTTCCTAGAAAAGGTGTCATCCAGGCTGTAAAAACAGTGTGGGCATAGACACACCAGCATCCGTCCACTGGCTTCACAAGCGGGAGAATCCCCAACAACCACAAGAGCAGCCCAAAGCCAGTTGCTGTGAGCTCACACATGCGTCTCTGTGCCACACTCTAAACCTTTCCTTCTTTTTTTGACCCCAGCCATCCCCTCTTCGACACCACTTCTCTGCTGGGTTCAAGCATGTGTCACAGTGGTCCCACAGAACTTCACAGACCATCTTCCATGATTATGGAGTTTTTTAGGGAAGTAGCATTTTCAGGATCAGGAACACCTCATGACACAGTCCTTCAGTCAGGACAGCCTCTTTTCAGCCAGGAAAGCACATCCTTGTCTGGCCCGCAGCCTCTGCCCTGCTCAGGCCAATGTTACAATGCTCTTTGAGCTTTGTTGTATTTAAGTGTTAACTGGCACCCCCCTCTGCTAGTGCAGAGAGGCACTTGTCTCTAACTCTGTAGGGCAGTAAACAGCTCTCCAACAAATGCCTGGAGGTATCTGCTCCATCAGTAAGTCTCCTGCCACAGAGGAACTTGGCTCCCATGAGTCCAGAGCCCACAGCTCTGCAGCCGGTCTCTTGGTTCTGCTGCTAGAGCCTAGCCTTTTGGTGTCACCGTGCTACTCTGGCTCCTGGTTCTCAGATCCAAAGGACACACTGCACACTCTGGCTCTTCTTTCTTGATAGTATCAAGATCCTCATTTTTCCACCTGTGGCTCCTCTTAAACCCTGTGGGTTGGCAAAACACACAAATCCCCACTTTAGTTCTACACATGCTATTTGTGTGACTCTTTCCCACAGGTGCCAGTTATCATATTTACATTAAAAAAAAAACTAGCACTGTGGCAAAGTCAGTAGGGAGTTGTGTTGCTGACCCAAAAGCCGTGCCTCCCTGACAATTTGAATCCACCAACAGTTCTGAACACACCAGAGAAGGTCAGCTGTGAGTCAATGGCAACACATAAATGATCCAGTCTTCTTGGTGGGCAAAAAGTCCTCCACATTTGCATAGTCCTACCCATCCATGGATGTATTCACCAGTCTATGCCCGGGAATTTGGAGGACAGCTGCCTATCCAACTGACTGGAAGAGATCCATATTTGTTCACATTCTCAAGAAACGTAATCCAACAGAATATAAAAATTATTGAACAATATCCTTAATATCACATGCTAAAGAACTTCCAAAGTTGGCTAGAAAAGTACATTGACAGGAAACTACCAGAAGTTCAAGCTGGGTTTAGAAGAGGCCATGGCACGAGGGATATCACTGCTAATGTCAGATTGGCTGAAAGCAGAGGATACCAGAAGGATGTCTTGTTTGTGTTTTATTGAGTAGGCAAAAGCATTTGACTGTGTAGATCATAATAAATTAAGACTAAGATTGAGAAGAATGGGGAATCCTAGAATACTTAATTGTGCTCATGAAAAATCTGTATCTAGATCAAGAAACAGGAAGAGAACACTGCATGGTTTAAAATCAGGGAGGCTATGTATCAGGGTTGTATCCTTTCTCCATACCTGTTCAATCTGTATGCTGAGCAAATAATACACAAAGCTGGACTCCATAAAGAGGAGTGTGGCATCAGGATCAGAGGAAGACTTATTAACAACCTGCAGATGACACAACCTTGCTTGCCGAACTTGAGAAGGATATGAAACTCTTGCTGTAGAAAATGAAGGACCACAGCCTTCGATATGAATTGCATCTCAACATCAAGAAAACAAAGGCTGTGACCACCACAGGACCAACAGTCAACATCATGATAGATGGAGAAAGGATTGAGGCTGTCGATGATTTCATCTTGCTTGGATCAACAATCAGCCCCCTTGGTGCCAGCCGTCAGGAAATCAGGAGATGTCTTGCATTGGGCAAGTCCGCTGTCAGGGACCTATCCAACATGCTGAAGAACAGTAATAGCCATTTGAATTCTAACATGTGTCTGATTCAGGCCATGTTTTCTCAATATCTTACACATTAGAAAGCTGGACATTAATTAAGGATGACAGAAGAATTGATACCTTTGAATTGTGGTGCTGGAGAAGAGTGCTGAATGGTCCATGGACTGCCAAAAGAATAAACATCTGTGTCTTGGAAAATGTGTAACCAGAGTGCTCCTTGGAGGCATAGATGGTGAAGCTTCATTTCATACTTTGGACATGTAGCTAGGCAAGGCTGTTCCTTGGAGAGATACATCATGCTTGGAGATGGGGGGGGTCAGTGAAGGAGAAGACTTCCAATGAGATAGATCAACATGGTGACTTCAGCAATGGGAGTGTCTCAGAGATGATGAAGATGGCCCCAGGTAGGGCAGGGTTCAAATTGGCTGTTCATGGCATCGCTATGAGTCATATTTGACTTGACAGCACCTAATAACAACAGCAGCGCATCCATGAGGGAGTTCTGGTGAGGTAGTCCATCGAGAGTCAACTGCTAATCCAAAGGCCAAACCTCTTTGGCAGTTTGAATCCACCATCAGCTCTGTGGGAAAAAAGATGGACAGTCTCCACCCATGGAGTTTACCAGCCTGGAAACCCAGTGGAGGGTCACCTGTGAGTTGATTCCAACTTGATGGCAATAAGAGAGATCCAGTCATGTGATGAGTGTTACAAAGACCAGAGCTGGGAAAACTGCGTTAGTAATTCACTGCCCCCTACACAGCAAATATGACCCCATGAGCGTGACCACCTTACTAGGGCACTCTGTGCCAGCTTTTGTGCATAGTTATCGCTGCTCAGTTCCCCTTCAACTTTCTGTTCTGAAAATGAGCGAGGAACAACTTCTTGAATTTCTTCCCCTGTCCCAACAAGTAGGAAGTTTACTTCTCTGTTTACTTCCACAGAGAAGGTGCTGGGTCCTGTAAACAGTCAGTGTGCTAGACTGCTAGCAAGGAGGGGGCTAGAGCCTACCTGGAGGTGCCTTGAAAGCCAGGACTGATGTTGTCTTTTCCAAAAAATCAGCCACTGAAAACTTCTGGAGCCCAGGTCTTCCTTTACACATGTATGATGAGGTCTCCACATGAATCAGGGTTCACTCAGAGATGCCTGGTTTAGGTTCCACAAATGTGTAGGTAAAGGATCCCTACCACGTGATTACTAACTGACCAGACCCTGTGCTAAGCCGGTTTGTTCTTGTTTTAAAAGATTGTTTTGACTCTTTACCATGTTACAATACACTTTACATGTTATCTGAGAATCTCTCTCCAGGGCCTCACGAGAGCCGCATGGGTGTTGCTGAAAGGCAGCAGAAGCTGAGGACTCAGTATTTTTTTGAATGCACCTGCCCAGCTTGTGAAAAAGAGGAGCCCCACACAGCTGCAGCACCCAGGTGGGAGGCGTTCTGTTGTCGCTCCTGCGGAGCCCTCATGCAGGTAAGTCTGGGCTCCCTTCTCTCCTCCCCATTTCCTGGAGGCCAGTTAGCCCGAGTTACAGATCAGCAGGAGGGATCTCAGGCTTACAGTTGCTGAGGGCAGTAATATTACTGCCCTTTCAGCCTGTCTTCCCCACACATCAATTATTCCTCCAAAGGAATAGCAGAGAAAGGTTCAATTTAGTCATCTTTCACGTGTGCAAATGACAGACAAATCCCTTAAACTAGTTTAAGGGTTTAGAGGAAAGACTGGGAATGTGTTTGCTCAAATAGGTCACTGAAGTGTCCCAAGGCAAGGCTACTTCAGATACCAATTGATTCAGAGGCTCGGATAATGTACCAGGACCCTATTTTTCTCTTAATTCTCCCCTCTCTTTTTTTCTCCATTAGTCCCATCCTGAGACATGTCCCTCTTGTAGCAAGATGGCTGCCAGCAGCTCAGCCTTACCGCCTTCCTGTCCAGGAAGAGAACACATTCACCACTCTTCTGACAGGCTAGGAGGAAATCGTATTTTGTTTCATTAGCCAATACGACTGGTTGGGGGAAAAAATCACAATCGCATCCTTTCTTCCAGCCATTTGCACAGGTAGATGAACAACAGGTCCACGGCACTAACTGGGAGAGGACCCTCAAGAGAAACCCATTCCTGTTGTCAAATGAGGCCACAAATACTGGCAAATGCCAGCCCACCTCAGAGATTTCCTCTCCTGCTGGGAGATACAGTATTCTTCCTAGGATCTAGTGAGTCTAATTAGAGCTGGTTGTGTTGAAAGATAAATTGTAAACCTAAGGTCCAATGTGGGGAGATCACACCCAGCTTTGGGGTTTTTGTTGTTGTTGTTGCTTTTCTGATGGCTTTTTCATAACCTCTAGAAATATGTCTGTCATTCAAAATCCTGGCCCCAAAGAGAGATAAGAAGGGGGACACAGAGATGGAATGAAATTAGGGACCATATCAGTCTGGTCCCGAAAATGAAATCTCAGGGTGGGATCTGGCTGCTGCTCTCATCAGTGCTGCTGCTGTCAAACCACATTTTCAGTCAGGGTGTTTTTCCAGTCATGATGTATTACAAGAGTGTCTTTCCCCCATAGGGTCAGAAACTGTGGCGCAGTCCTGTAATGTAAGCACACACACTGTTGATAACTGACTGAGTTATCTGAATGAAGATAACTGATTTCTTCCACAGGGAGATGCTGTGCTGAGCTGCAGCAGCGGATCTTGTACGGAGTCAGTCAGGAGAGCTCACCTGGTCTCTCAGTTACAGGACCTTCAGCAGCAGGTCGAGGTGGCCAAGAAGATTCTCAGAAACGGTAAACTAGGTGAGATGGCGCCTGCTTGAGTCCTCCAGCCCCTTCCTATTGACTCATTCCAGGATCATCTTGAGCTCTAGGAGACTCAGGAATGACTGAAGAACGGAATTTAATTATCCCCATGCCAGCCACAAGATGGCTGTGTAGTCCACTGAGACGTAAAGCAGCCCAGTTGGTGTAGCAGATGATTTAAACTGTTCTCCTGTACATCAGCCAAGTGTAAGTCCACACACATAGACAGACACACACACACACGCACGCACGTACGTACCCTCGTGTGTTATCTATCACATCTATATGCTTACAGCAGTTCCACAAGTTCATTTCTTTTCATTACAGGGCCTCATGATCTAACTTCCTGGAGAGGTTGATCAGCCCTCTTCAGAGCCAGGCCAGAGGGCAATGGGTCATGTGTCCAGTGGATATGAACATCCTGCTCTTTTTTTTTTTTTTTTGCTTTCTTCCTTGCTTGACAGTGAGTTCTAGAACTCCCCATTACCCTGGCAGTTCTGCCTTGGAGCTAGCTTCATAGGAGTTTATTTACTTTATGAAACTTGACCTTTAGCTTCGATTTCAGAGTCAAGAGAAATAATAACCATAAGTGGGGTGTTGAGCCAGCTGTGTTGAAAAGCTGAAGTTGCAAACCCAAGGTCAAATGTGGGGAGACCTCAGCTGGCATCTTTTTCTATTGCGAAAAAAAATAAACACAGAGGAGATGTAAGAGAGACAGCTTTATTGGAACACGGAGAGGCAGCATTGTGGATTGGCTTTAATCCAGGGGGACCAGAGGGGAGCCTCAGTTCAGCCTGATTAATGTCGAGCTTGAGGCATCGGCCCACATCTGTAGGATGGTGTTTTTGTCTGTAATGAAGCCATTTCCTTTTCCGATGTTAGAACAAGCCATCCAGCATCTGTGGAGATGTCAGCGTGAAGCGGAGAGCTTCCTGTCGGCGCACCACACCGTGGTAGGAGAGATTGAGGACGGGCTGGCCCGGGCCTATGCCGCATTAGGTATGCCGCGTAGTTTCATTTTTCCGATGTGAGGAACTGATCTACTTTGTGTGTTTTACCACAACCCTGGCTTTGGCTAGTTAGGGATCTCAGTCTTTAAACATTAGACTATCAATCTTCCATTCAGCTTCCCTCACCCTGACAGTGTTCAGGCATAGAGTATGTATACTTGTCTTCCTGGAACAAGACCTTTTTTTCTTCACAGGCAACTGGCACAAGTCAGCCTCCCACCTTCAGAAGAGCCTCCTGGTGGTGGAAGCGCGCCATGGGCCGTCCAGCATTGAAATGGGCCAGGAGCTCTTCAAGCTGGCCCAGGTCCTCTTCAATGGGTACGTCACTCTCGTTCCTGGCACATCCAGGACAGCATGGGCTCTCTGCCTTTTAGTAGCTCCTTCATGGGCTTCTCTTTTTCTTGGGCTTTTAAGCATATTGAAACTTTATTCCCCCTTTAGGAGAGATATTTGCCTTTCATTGTTTGCTTGTTTAAACAAACTGCAAGCTCTGGAATTTCTTCCTGAGAAATACAGGGAAAGCTCTTAGCTCTGAAGGAGTCTCCCAGGGAGAAGCTGCCACGCAGCCCTCACCCACCTTGTTAGCATTCCTGCTCGTTCCTCTCTAGTTAATCACACCTCTTGGAGCCTCTTATCCTCTGCACTCACATCTCTAGTTTCCTCCCTCTAGTCAGCTTTCAAGGCAGTGGTTTCCAACTAGGGGTGATGTTTTGCCTCCTGCTCCAGGAGATGTGTGACAGTATTGGGAGCCATTTAGATTGTCATGACTACGAAAGGGGAAGAGGCTCCTGTCATTTAGTAGGTGACTGCCAGGGAGGCTGTTAAACACCTACAATTCACAGGCAGCCTCCAGAAGATAACCTGAGTGACCCCAAATGTCTGAAGCATCAGGGTTGGGGAAACTCTGATTTAAAGGTTGAAAGGGAAAGTAGGTTGAGGACACCTCTTGCACTTTTTCTGTTGAGATCATTGTGGGATCCTAATTGCTGCAACCTCCCATCTTGATAAAACCTGAGCTGGTGTGGGACTGAGTGTTTGAAGTTTCCAGCTAAGCTAGGAATGGCACGTGGACCCAATTCCTGAGACACAGAGGCAGAGATAGAGCTGAGGACTGCAGAACTAGGTCAGCAGCAGATATCATCCCAGTATGGGGGTGCTGGTTTTCTGATGCACCACTTGGGCTGGTAGCGCAGCTCCTTGCCACTAGTCCAGCAAAGCATCATCTGAGATGTATACTCCCCGCGTAAATCTCAGGGTAGATATCAGATTAAAATGTCAAGATTTCCGTGTTTCTCTGGATCCTGGAATTTTTATACTCTTTTTTTATATATATACTTTTTTTTCCCCCTAAAACTCTGCTTTGGAGTATATCTGTGAATGTGATAACTACCTTTCCAAACTCTAAGATCCTCAAGGCTGGATGTGGTCCTGTATAACCGGACATTATTTGAGGTGTGTGAGCAGCCATTGGCTCTTTACGTTATTGAATGAGTAACTCCACTTGCCTCCTTTGCTTCAGGTTTGCAGTACCTGAAGCTCTGAACGCAATACAAAAGGCAGAGGAGGTTCTGTCTGTTCACTCTGGCCCTTGGAGTGAGGAGATCCAGGAGCTGCAAAAGATGAAATCCTGTTTGTTGGACTTGCCATCCATCCCTGTGAGGCCTTGAGGATAGGGCCCCCAGGGGACTGTGGCGCACAAGAAACAAGCCCCTGGAAGCGGCTCTGTGCAGCTGAGCTGTCACCAGGAAGTACAGGACTTGTCCAGAAGCCTCATTTATGAGGACAGGGAGGGACTCGGAAAGTGCTTCGGCCAGAAAGAGACGCTCACCTGTATTGATGGATGTGTCTTCACGATGGATGTTGACTGCCCTCTGCTAAAAACCCTTAGTTTCCTGGAAATAGTTAAAACCAGTATCTGGAAAATCCAATACCTTTAGAGGCTGTTTGTTAGCTGATCTGCAGGCATCTGGGTGTTAGCGGTGGGTTTTGGCTGGATTCCACTTCACTCAATGATGATAGTCCTTTTCCCTGGAACATTCTTATGGTTTCTGGTAGTAATGAAATGCTGTGTACCACTCTAGGGGAAACTTAAACTCTTAGTAGTTGCATTGTAATTGAAAAATAATTATAAAGCAAGAAATCAGAGAGGCTCCTTACCTCTAGAGACAAACACACAGTTTCACTTATGGTATCCTACCTCCTTGAATCCTTTGTTTAAACTAAGGGAGTATAAATTGTGAATAATGTGGTGTCATTTGATTGCTGGTCCTTTTCTTCCTGGGATGGCAACTCTAAGTTTGCGCTTCAGTGGTTTTCCAGCTATTATCTTATAACTTTTCCTACTCTTGGCACACTCACTGATCACTCACAAAATCTAACTCATAGTAATGACTTTACAACACATGTGCTTCCTGTCCGAGTTTGTTGTTATTGTTGTTGAGTTGGAACTGATCCATACCTGACCCTCCAGTGGGTCTTCAGAGGCTTTAAATCACATGGGAGTTGATTGTTCAACTTTCTCCCGGGAAGCACCTGGTGGATTTGAACCACATACTTTTGTCTTGGCAGTGCCGTTCCTTACCATTAAGTCACCAGAGCTCCCTAAAAAGAGACTCTATTTCCTGTCAGTTATCCTCAAGTTGGCAAATGAAACACAGACTGCATTAGTGCTGAGAAAGGGTGCAGGGGAGGAAGCTTCAGGAGATGCTAAGGGTGCGGGCAGTGTGCTCATCATTTAAATTTTTTGAGGCAGAGGATCAGGGTGCTAGCTCCCTTCCACTTGCTTGTGTAGTGATAGGCAGACCCCATCTCAATCCAAGGGCAGTGGTGGTGCTGAGGTAACATTCTTGTTTTCTGTGCTGTAGCTCCAGGTTCGATCCCTGGCCAGTCCACCTCAAGCATAGCCACCACTCCCCTCTCTGTCATTGGAGGCTTGTGAGCTGCACAGATAGTAAACAGGCTTCAACAGAGCTCCAAACTAAGACTAAGAAAGAAGCCCTGTGGTTCCACTTCTAGAGGTTGGCCAGAGGAAGCCTTGTGGATCACAGTCCCATCTCGTGTGTGGAGTCACCAGGAGTGAGAGGCCACATCAGTGCCAACTACCAACATCTGTCTGTCGGGCTCCATCCCGCAGAGGTCAGGAGACTCCTTGGCTCCACAATGCCGCTGCTGGACCACCACTGGTGACCAAATGTTCACGTGAGCCCGTGGGAAGAGTGCCAGACTGCCCCGCTGTGAGAACATGCCTGCCAAGCCGTGCCTGAGAAGCCCCAGTGGGTTGCCATGGCTTTCTAATCAGGGAATGAATAACCCTGACGGCACTTGACAGTAGATCTTTCAAGAAGCTGGGGGTTTGGAATGCAAGTCTCAAAGTCACTGAATGAAGGACAGATTTCATGGATCCTTTCTACAAACTCACGATGAAGTTTCTGATCTACTAACTGATTGTAGACCACAGTAACCAATGAGGCTGTTTGTACAGCTCACTTTTTGGGGGGGGGAGAAAAAAATTAATTCTGTGAACAAATTCTGTAGTAATTCTGTTCTAAACATTTGGCATATCTTTTTTTTTTTTTAACATTTGGCATATCTTATGTTGCCAAAAAAAGACTCTATGGTTCTTTGTAAAACAGGCTTACTTTCTTAAACAGAATGTTTATATATCAGATCCTGCCTTACTTGTGCTTGAGAACTTTCCTTAAATGCTTTAGAAAGTAATTCTTTCCTAAAGCAGTAAATTACCTCACTTATCTGTCTTTGTGTCATCATCTCATGCAAGGTTACTTGACTTCGGAATAATCTGCAAACACATTCCAGTGAAGGTGGCAGTAAAGATACCCAGTAAAGGGTTATGTATATGTAGATAATTTAAAGTTCTTGTAAATGTACCTTTCTGCAGAAATTACATAAAGCCAGGCTATGGGACCAACATATTCCTAAATGGCAGTATGACTTCATATCAAATTTACATAGCTCAGAAAAGGAGAAAGGAGTAAGGTAACAAAAGTTAAGGATAAAGCTCTTTTATTGCAAAGTATACATTGAAACATTATAGGGGCAGCTTTTGTAGAAAGCATAACTGGCCGTCCCTCTGGACTTATTTTCTTATAGGGAATTTGAACATTAAACTGGAGCATTAAGTGCCCCTGGGGTCCAGAATTTTGCCTATGAATAGAAGGGCCCCTGTGTCCGTGTCCCTCAGTACAAAGATGAAAGGCTGATTAAGGTGGTAGTCCAGGGGGAAGGTGAGGCGGGCAGGCTGGAGGCCAGGGCTGGGGGTGGTTCCTGCCCCATCCTCATTCCACTCAAAACCAGCCCGGTGTTCCACCTGAGTAAGCTTGATTGACTTGCCTGTGATTTTGCTGAAGTCTGGCGTTTCGAACAAAGACTGGAGCTCTGCAGACGTGGAGAGAGATTTCTGTTAAAACCTGGCCTTACTGTAAACCCCAAGAAGGAAGCAGTCCTGATCTCAAAGGAAGAGAGCAGGCTGGAAGTGGAGCCCAACTTCCAGTGCTTTCCAAGAGGTGAGCTCTGGTCACCTAATCCATAGGGAGCTACACTGTTCACCCAAAGGCAGCCTCTCTGGCAGTTCAAATCCACCAGGGTTTCAGGGAAGAGAGACGGGCAGTCTCCTTCCAGGCAATTACAACCTCCAAAAACCAGATGGAGGGGTCAGCTTTGAGTAGGTGGTAAAGAGGAAAAGTTTGATGGGGTTTAAGTCCCTGAGAGCATATAGCACTAAGATTAAGATTGGAAGCTGGTCTGACACTTAACTAGAGAAGCAATATCCTTAGCTCCTTCTATATAGGCTGAATCCTGCACCCTCCTGCAGGGTGTTTGCTCATGGAGCTCAGAAATGGATGTTAAAAGGAAGGTACCTGAGTCTTTTCTCTCTAACACTTTAGATTAAGGAACCATCCCAGGCCTCCCAGCACCACCAAGGAGTTCATGACCGATTTGTCCTCTCCTCCCATCCAGCAGATGGGTCTTGCAGACTTACTCATCTCCTGCAGGGACTTGGTGACTTCGCCTTCATAACTTAGCTTCAGCTTAGGGATAGTCAGAACTGCTTGGACAGTCTTCAGTTCTCGGTCTATGTCATGAATGAACTCAGAGGTGAGGCTCTCTTCTATGAGGGTCAAGTTCTGGGTTACTTTCTGGGGCAGGAAGAAGATTATACTCGTGCTTCCAGTCAGGGGCAGCTGGGCAATCTGAAACAAGGAGGGGGCACATGTGTGAGCCCGTTAGAGCCCAAGGGCCTGGGGGTAGACACAAAAGAACTGCCACCTGTCCCAGGGTGGGGCCCTGGCTCCTGCTTCCCCTCAGCCCCTTACCTCTTTTAGAAATTGCCTCTATAGGATTTTACTTTCTGACAATATGTCATTCCCTGCTGTTCCCTCAAAAAGCCTACTCTTGCCTTTTGTTACTCCAGCCTAATGCCAGCTGAAGTTGAATTGACCTACTGCTGATTCTAAGGAGTTAGGATTGAAGCCCAGAGCTGGGTTTTCTCCCAAGGTCAGTCTACCAGAGTTTACTAATCATCTGTTATGTACAGAGCACTGGACTGGAAATGAGGGTTTGGGGTACCAAAGCAGCAATAAAATTGGTCCTTGGACAGAGTGTCTTAACCTAAAGTCCATGAAATGAATGGCCTCGGGGATCTCTAGAGCCTCCCTTCCCCCAAACCATATGCAGAAATGTTGTGCATAAGCACACAGCAGTTGTCTAGAGAGTTCCAGAAGCTTTTATCAGAGATCATGGCTTGGCTTTGAGATGAAAGAATTTAGATAACACACAAAAGACATAATTCCAGCTGTTGAAAATTAGAGCCTGTGACAATCTAATATTTACCTTTTCGTTTTATAAATAAATAGCCTCTAATAAAAGGGAAGAAAAAGTAGAAAAGAATGCTAACATTTTGGAGTCTATACTATATAGTTGAGTGATCACAAACTACACCTTCTAGATACTTAGAATGTTCATATATGATCCCCAAACCCATTCCCATCACTGTTTACAGCTGTTAGGTGCCATTGAGCAGACTACAGCTCATAGCTCCTAGATGCTCAGACTTCATCCCTGTTCCTATTTCTCATGAATCCATAACTACCTCCCCCGCCCCCTAGCTGAAGAAGAAAGGCTCAGAGACATTATTAGCTTGCTCACAGTCACACACCTGTGTGATCTCAAAGCTCAGTGTGTTTCTTCCACAGCATTCTGCCTTGTCCTCTCCCCCCCTCACGCACCCTTTGCCCACTACAGACCTTGCAGTTGAGGTCAGAATCCAAGCCGTAGCGTAAAATGGCCTTAGGGTCTGACATCATGGGGACTCTCACAGTCCTCTCTTCATCCAAGTGGAAATCCTCCAGGGAAGTCTTTCTGGAATCAAACTTTGTTACCCACTGCCCTGGAATGAAATAAATGGAGTGGCCTGAGCCCAGAAGACCAAAAAGGTAGGGGGACCTCACTGTTGGTGAAAATTGTCTCACTAAAGGAATCTCATCTGTGCTGCCACGTTAGGCAGTGGCTCCATCTCAAAATGTGTGATCTGGATCACAGTGAAATAGGTTAATTGTATTGATTTCACTCTGGATTCACCTGTGAGAGGGTTAATGGGAGTCAGAATCAAAGGATGGCAGAGGGAGGAAGGGATTTCGGGCATCACATGATCACCCCTCTCATCTGACAGCTGAGAAAGCCACAGCCCAAAGAGGTGAAGTGGCTGGAGCGCTGATGGCCATTTCCTTCAGCGTGGCCTTCAGACTGCTCTGTAGCTGCTGCTGCTGTGATCACTGGAAATCAGTGTTTCAAGGAGAAAAACATTTGGCTTTTCTCTAGCTTAGGGGGAGGATGTCCCCACAGCCAGCGAGAGCCTTGTCTAAATGAGGCTGTTAGGAATCGAAAGCTGTGATCTCTGGGCACATCACTGAAGCTGGAAGAGTAGTGTTAGAGAACTAGCTGCAGTTTCCTTTTTTTTTTTCCTTCAGTAGAGAAAAGAAGTTTACTTAAGCAAAGAGCACCCCATTAGGGTTCTAAGAGGTTCCCACGCCTGGCTAGCAAAGATAATGGCAGAAAGACAGACAGTTAAAAAGCATCAAAGAGCGAGATGTTCTCAGAGGGAGGAGAGTGGGTCCCACCCTCACGGGATGAGGGGAGGAGACCCAGCAGCAGGTTTTTTGAGCCTTGACTGAGTCCCAGGCACAGAATTGGGTTACAGTAAAGCCGAGGGACAACATAGAGAAAATGCCTAAGAAGCAGGTGTATATTATCCCCACTTTTGAGATGAGCAAACAGACCCAGAAAGTTGGTAATAATTGTTCAAGGTCCCACAGCTCATCAAGGCACAACTGGGACTAGAAAACCTTGTATGACTCCAAAGCCAGAACTCTAACCGGGTGCCTGGCCCCCTGTGGGTCCTCACGGATACCCTCCCTGTGCTCTGTGACTTTCTCCACCAGCCACTTAGACTTGGTAGACTCTCATCAAACGTTTGCTGATTTATTAGATCTGGTGACAGGCAGGTCTCTGGGAGGTGAGTGTGTTTCTCCTGCTGCTCTGGCTTTGCCCCTTCACTCAGGTAGGGTGTTGGTACAGTACTGGTCAGCCAAGGTATTGGCCTCCTCCTCTTGCCCAGCTCTCTAATGGCTGCTGCCTGCCTGAAGCCTCAAGAGTGGGCCAGCGCTCACCCTTGAAGTAAGCCACACCAAGAAGGAGAATGCTGATTTCACTGGGCATTTCCCTTGTGGACCGAGCAATCTTCCCCTTCATCTGGGCCTGCACCCAGTTGTTAATCTCCTGGGAATCCAAGCGAGGGTTGCCGGTCAGGATTCTGGGCCGGGTCCCATACGACTTTTCCAGAGGTGCCACAAAGCTTGATTTTATCCGCATCTCTGGGAAGAGGTAAAACGAAGGTTAGTGTATCATCCTCCGTTTGAGAGTGTGCCAGGCTCAGGCCCTGCTTGACTACTCAGCAGGCCCTGACTTCCTGTCCAGCCCCTGCCCAGGATTTAATGCTGAACCTTCATGCCAGCTTCCCTAGGCACTGGACAAGGAACAACAGATTTCATTTACTGCTGTTGTTCTTCACCGTACTGCCCTCTCCCTCCTCCTCCCACTTCCTCTTGCTGATCCTGTTTGGACTCCAGGTGGGCCCCTTCCTGGAGCATTAAACCTCCCACTCTCTTTAAGCAGCCCAGGGGAGGAAGACCACTCACTCCTCTCAAAGACAATCCTGGAAGCACTCTTGAGATTCTTCTGGGGGGCAGTGACAGTGGCAAGGAGTTCCTTGTAGGTGGCATGAAGGTCTGGGTTGTTGATCAGGTCATAATAGAGGGCCCGGTGGATGATGGATTCTGTTCGCTGCTCCGCTCCTGCCCAAAAGACAAGGTCTTGAGCCTGGTGACTGCCCGCTGTGGCCCAGTTCTCCCTCTCTGCTGAGAGCGACCCTGACTAGAGACACTTGAGGTGGGGCAAGGAGTTTGAAGGCTTTGGAGGAAATATTAACTCTAGTCTCAAAGTCTCACCCAGAGAGAAAGGATGGGAGGGAGGGGTCCAATCCACCAGTTCTTTTCTCATTACAGCATTCACAAGACTATTTTGTGATTACATGTTTGTTTCCCCTGGGACCCCAACAGCATGCAACCCTGGTGAGGGTAGAGACCGGCTTTCTTCACATGTGGTTACATTCCCAGGACCTAGCTGGATGGCTGGCATGTGGTCAAAGCTGATTTAAGGAATGAATGAATAAGTGTTGACGTCACACATCACGTAAGTGGTCCCCAGGGCCACATGCCGACATCTGCAGTTCTCAGCCCCTTCCACAGCCCTCCTTGGGGCCATCCCTCAGTGCCTCTTTCCCCTTCCCTGAGGCTAAAGGTCTCAAGAACCCACAGAGCCACATGTGTGACTTAAGCACTGTCACGGCTCCAGGCTTCTGGGGCTCTCCATGTGTGAGCACTCACCCAGTGACAGGGCCGACAGGGCCGTGGCCACACTGAGCGGAGACAGGAGCACGTTGGCAGCTGGGCTCGAGCTGGATCTGACACGGTAAAGGTCGTAGCCAAAATTGGAGATGGCGGCCGCCAGCTTGTTGACAGGCACCTTAAAAAAGGGATCCTCCTCCTCCACTGGCATCCCTGTAGTGTCGGGGGCTGGGGAACCCTGGTGGGAGACAGGCAGGCCTGGGTTGAGTACAGGAACCAGTGGAAATGGACTGTGACTAGCACATTAGGACGCTGTTAGTGGGGTTGTAGTCTGGCCTGTCCTTCCTGATTACAGTGAGCTGGCCAACGCTGGAAGGAGCTGTGTTCCCCAATCGAGCAGGAGCTGTCTGCTGGGGAGATGCAGCCCCAGAGAGAGATTATCTGGCCAGGTTTAAACATTTGTGACCTTGCTTACTGCTTCCAGTTCTCTGCTCTCCCTCCATCAAAACTTCCTTCTTTTTCTTGGTCCTAATCATATGTTACCTCCTCCATCAGATTTTCCTGATCACCCCAATCTGAAGGGCCTTGTGGTTTTCTCAGAGTCCTCTACCACTTCTTAGCCACTTGCTCCATGGCAGGCTCCGTGTTGGCCTTTCCCGTCTGAGTTGCTTCATCTCAGGTTTGTTGATCTGCTTGTCTGAGACCCCAAGAGACTGGGTTCCTTGAAGGTAAAAAGGGAGCCTTTTCTGTTTTGCTTATCCCCTGCCCTAGCCAAAGTGCTCAATGGATGAGAAAAAAAGTGAATGGGCTTGGCTGCAGTGGCCTGTGAAGATGATGTTCCGCCTCTCCTCTCCTACCTCCTGTCTTATTAACCCACATTTGCATTTATAGCAACAGTAAAACATCCACTGTGTATTCTGCACAGTCACAGCAACATGTCTGAGAACAGTGGACACCGAGGCCCTGGACAAGAGTAATCCTGGCAGTGAAGGTTAAGTTGCTTGTCAAATCGGCTGGCTCTCATTCTCAGTGGTTTGACAGGTAAAGAATGACATGATTTGGCAGTTTTGTAATGATGTCACCTTTTTTTGGAAGTTACTCTCTATTGTGTGATCTGAAAGGGTCATCGTCCATTTTCACATAATGCAGATTTTTTTGTGTAATAGCTCAGTCTTTAGAATCTAACCATGTCAATGAGTGAGGAGTGGGATTTTTCATTTCCAATGTTGTGGTTGAGAGAAAAAGTAACTTAGAGCCTAAGATCACAAAGCAAGTGGAGAAGTAGAGCCAGAATTCAAACTGAGAGCTCAAGGCAAAGTCCAAGACTCCCAGCTGCCCTAGTTCCTCATGTGACAGTGACACACACCCCTCATTGTCACATAGCACCTCTATGTCTGAATCTGCCTCCATGCACACCTAGGCCTCTGTCTCCTTGGGCAGGGAAAAGGCCTGTCCCATCCCCTTTACAGCCTCTCCTGCACCCACATTAGTGTCAGATACTGCCACTAGATAAGGTCCTATGAGAGGGCAAGATGACACAGGTCCTCACTGAAGAGCCAGCCTAGGACCTTGAAAGTGCTCTGGCTTTGTATGATTCTGAGATTGACTTTTGTCCCCACCATGCTTCCTGAAAGGCCAGGCAAGATATGCTCTGTTTTGCTGACAAGAGTCACCCAGGCCTCAGATGCACAGCCTGAAACCTGGGTGTGGGTGCCTGACTTCCCGTCCCATCTCCTCTGGAGGGGTTGAAGCTGCCACAGCTGCCCTGCCCCACCCACTGACCTCCTCCAGGCTCCCACCAGCATTCTGGGAACTAGCTTGGCCGAGGAGGGCTCCAGTACAGATGAGCAGCATGAGTGCCTGCATCCTGGACCTGCGAGAGAAGCGAGAGGTGGTCACTGCTCCCTCCCCTACCAGCCTGTCCATAGCTGGCCCACCCTGGGTGCAGAGCCAACACTTCCAGGCTTCGGCATGTCTTCCAGCCTCCCAGCTTTGAATGAACCCTCAGCTTCACTGTCCCTTCCTCTCAGCAGCATCCTTCCCATCCCCACATGCTCATACCATCAGCTGGTGCTTTCATCTCATTGTCTGTATCAGGAGTCCCACCCTCCAGCCTAAAGCCCAGAGTAGAGGTGGACTCACAGGGAGCGTGGCCTGGCACACATACATGAACAGACTTTTCCCTGGAGGGCCCTTAACAGACCTGGGGGCTGTGTCTATAGTCACCCAGGTCTCATAAGTACAATCATTGAATGCCAAGCATAGAGCAGTTGAAATTGTGAGCTCTCCTTAAGTTCTAATGACCATGAACTTGGGCCTCCACTTCCTTCACTCTTGTCATCTAGTCGGAACTGACTCATTAGTTGACCTTCCAGAGGGTTTTCAGAGGCTGTGAATCTTTTGGGAGGAGAGTCCCCAACTTTCTTCCACAGAGCAATTAGTGGATTTGAACAATCAGTCATAGGGCTGGCAGTGCAACTCCTTACCCACTAGGCCACAGAGATCCCTTGTGGCCTCCTAAGGGAGTATATTCCCCTCTCAGCAATTCTGTGTCAGGACCTCTTATTAAAGATACAAGGTCTAGGGGAAGATGCCTGCATCTAAATCTCAGTTTTGTCCCTTAAAAACTTTCTAAATCTCCCATTTTTTCTGCTGCACAAAATAGAAATAAAGCTACTTATCTTTTGTTATGAGAATTAGATAATACCTTAAGAGCGCTTACCTGTGCTTGAGACTGGTAAGCTCTCAGATGACCTCTCAGTGAAAATGGTTCCTTGTATCTTGGATTCTTTGGTCCGGTTCCCCACCACCACCCCGTCCCCTCCTTCAGAAAATAGCTCTTGAGTCCTTAGAGCCTTCTAAACAATCTCATTTCTCAGTAAGACAACCCACCTCCTAATAATGCCTTCCTCTGCCCAGGCTCTGAGCTGGCATTTAGGCCACAAGGTAAAAAACTCAAATCTGGATCTAGGTTTTCATCTGCTACAGCAGTCCTTACCCTCTGTGTTTGCCTCATCTGTAAGCTTACCCTGGAGTTGGGATCTGGGGTGAGCGAGGACCCAGCTAACCCAAGAGATCCAGATAGGACCCTGTGACAAGACTTTTAGTTACAAAATAGGACAATTATTCAGCATCTAGGACTTCTGCCTGGTCCATGTTCCATATTGCCAAGTTTAGAACTTACAATCTAAACTACTTTGTCTTGCTTTGCCCCAGCAACACACATAGATACACACTGAAGCCTTGAGTTCCTTGAATACCCTGTCTAGACACACCTGCACATGCACACAGCACACACAGGCTGGCCACTGCTTGGTCCCCTGCAGTATTATATACACACACATGCACGTGCGGGCATGTACAGTTTGCCAGTGGTTTCTTGATTTCTCTCTTTTTTTTTTTAACTTTTTATTGTGATTTGGGTGAAAGGTGATACTCTTTCAATATCCTTTCCACACACACACTTTTCTTACTTCCCAGAACAAACTGGATCAGGAAAGTTGGGAATCAAGGGTGTGACTTTCGGCTATAGTCTTTACAATGAAGTCTGATAACCCACTGGACGGCATTGTAAAGCATGAGCGGCAACACAGAAATCGCCTCCGGAGTTTGCTCAGCTTCAGGCTGGACACTCATCTGGAGCTGGCGTTGCAGAGCTGCGGTTCTCCGCCAGCTGCTCTTTCTTGTGGCTGCCTCTCTGCCACTCTGGGCTAAAGCTCCCTTGGAGACAACAGGAAAAGCCTTCTGCTCTCAAAATAGAGACCTTTCACACTAGCCAGGCTCTCGGCTGCCCTCCACCCAGCCAGCCCCACCCAGCGTTGGCAGAACCTCCCAGCACTGAACCTCTGCAGGCAGGTCTGCAGGGACCCAAATCCTGGGAGGCAGCCCACTCTGTAGGCAGTTGCACCTACTAAGCCAAAGGGGGCGCCTCTGGCAGTGGGAATCCACCAGCAGCTCCACAGGGAAAAGATGGCTTCTCTTCCTGTGCAACTTACTCTCTGAAAACTGGCTGGAGAGCCAGCTATGTTGTTGTTACGTTCCATTGAGTCCTAGCTGACCCTCCAGTGGGTATTCGGAGACAGTAAATCACACCGAAGAAGGAGATTGCCCATTTTTCTCCCATGGAGCAGCTGATGGATTCAAACTGCGTGTCTTTGGGTTGGTAGCACAACTCTTTGCCAGAGCTCTCTAGGTCAGCTATGTGTCATTTCAACTTGATGGCAATAAGTTTGAAGGGAGTTTTTTTGTTTTGTTTTTAATCCTGTGGAAGTGAGACTAGAGGAAAAGCAGTTAGTGTTGTGGCATCTGTGGGGGTGAGGAGGGTGTAGAAAAGATGAGGAATCCTGTGTAAGGAGACTAAGTTCACAGTTAAGATGCACTTGAAGATGGTGCTTCTTGAGTCCCGGATTAAGATCATGTGATTGGTCACTGTCACTTAGCAGATGGGCTGAAGATGAGGGGAGTAAACCTGATGGGGAAAGACACATAGGTCCAAAGCTGATGCAGGACTAGCCATGGGGATACACTTCTTTGACCCTGCAGTCTTAGAGAAGAGGGAAGTAAAAACCCTATAAAGTCAGTGAGAGGGCAGAGAACAGGGCCACATGGATGCCTCCTCTGAGCACTCTTGGAATGGAGTTGGTGTCCTCGGCCTGGGCAGGTCACCACAGGCTGGCCAGAGATGAGGGCAGTGGTGTCGTCCTGTCCAAAGGGCAGTACCCACACCAGACTGTCTGCCCCGTGGGAGACCGTGTGGGGAGGAGGCAGATACCCTCCCTCTCAGGCCAAGGTCTGGCCTTACTAACTGCTGTACTGCCCAAATCAAGACCAAACCCCACCCCACCCCCACTGTCCAGATGATCCCATCGCATCAGGACCCTGTAGTGCAGGTTTTCCAAGGCTTTAAATCTTCATGGAGCTGACTGCCTCATCTTTTCCCCTGTAAAGTAGCTGAGCTGGTGGATTCTAACCACCAGCCTTTCCATTAGCATCCAAGCACTTGAAGACTGTGCCACTAGGGATTCCAGAGAGAAAGAAAGGTGCTGAGAGTTTGTGACTTTGCCTTCAAGCTAGGAGGAAGCGTTCAGAGCCAATGCATGTGTTTCAGATTAAACCCTGTGTCAGACAAACACTGTCCCTCCACCTCCTCCCCGACTCTCCGCCCAGAACCACAAGGCCTTTAGGCCACATGGCAGTGGACCTTGTGGGCAGTGTGGGGAGGGCATTTCCCTCTCCCCTCCAGGCACAGCCATGGTGACCCCACCAGCATCAGGCAGGGCTCCTTCTAGAGTCAGGCCAGGGACCCCGGAGCTGCAGTTCCCCAGACACCAGAGCTCTGAGACACTCTTCCCCTCTCACCCCCAGCCTGGGGGCCAAACTTCCAGGGTGGGCACAGCCAGACAATGACGGGTTTCTGGGAAGTCCACAGCTGTTCTTTGGCTCCTTGTGTGGTTTGCCCAGAGAAGCGGAAAAGGGTGTGGACAGCCCTCCTCTCCAGCATTGGCAGCCTGGTCCCCAAATTCCATCTACTGGCTGGGGAGATAGCGGTCATCCTTGGCCAGACACCAAAACTTCATGGCCTCCCAAATTTTACTCGCAGCTCATTTGGCCAAAGAGAATGGGTGGGGGCAGGATGGATGGACCCAGCTGTGTTCCATCCCGCCCTGGGGAAGGCTCCCCAGCCTGCTGCTGATGCTGGCAGTGTTGGGAAGTTACCTTTATCAGCTGGCTATGAAAAAGGAGCAGAAAGCTGGGCTGAAATCAAGACCTCTGCCCCAGATGCGAACAGAGCACCCTAAGAACCCCCTCTCCTCCCCTCAGGGACCAGAGACCCCACTGAAGTACAGCTCCCTGCTTCCCCCATCACCCTCTCTTCCTGTTACCCACTCCATTCAAAAGTCTTTCCAGCCTCATTTTTGATGGGCGCATTGGCTTTGGGGGACAGGAGGTCCGTGCCACCATCCCACAACTCCATCTGCTCTCTCATCCACTCTGGAGTCCTAGCTGCAGGAATTAATACTTTCCACCTTCTCTCCCCTGCTGCCTGGAGGACCCCTACCTCTCCCAGTCTCCCCCACATTGCCCAGCTCAGAGGGACACTGCTTTACCTGTGGGCGCACCGCAGCTCCACTCGCAGCCTGCACACTGAGGGGCTCTGGCAAGCACAACAGGGTTGGTGGTGTGTTGGGGTGTTTTTTTGCTGCCTCGCAGTCCTGCAGCCAGCAGGCTTCGAATTACAACTACTCCTCTCTTAAAGCGACCTGCACTCAATTTGGGCTTCTTGATTGCATCATTGTCTGGTGTTAACTTTAACCCACTGCTGCCCTTCCAACACACACAGAGACACACACACCCTGACACACATTGTACCTCCAACCTTTAGGGCACTTGCCAGTGCTACCTACTGGGACAAGCTGATGGAGCCCAGAGGACTCCCTCGCCAGCCTCAGATGGGAGATGGGGCCACAGAGGAGGAGGCTGGGACCCAGGCTGATGGAGTGGTGAGAATGGCCTCCTGTTGGGACTGTTTTCTTCCTGGTCCTTGGCTTGAGCACTTACTGAGATTAGAGGCAAGGTAACCCTCTCGGCTCCTCCCCTCTGTCTCTGAAAAAAAGGAAGGTATGGGCCTGGGAGTCAGTGTGCTTTTTTCAATTCTAAGCTTTTGTGATTTCTGAAACTCCAGAAGAGCAGTGGGGAAAATATATGACCTGAGTAAGAAGCAAAACACGACCCCCACCCCCCACCTCAACTTCCAAGCCAGGGATTACCCAGAAAGGAGAGAATTTAGACCCTTCCCACCTTGGGGCATGATGAGGTTGTGAAGCTAAAACACCAGCATCAGAAAGAATTCAAGAATTTAGCTAAGGATTTCCTGAGTGGATATGAGTCTTAATAAGAGTTCTAGTCATTCAAGAAGGAATGGGGAGCGCTTAGAGTTAGCTTCTGGAAGAGAACATTTAGGGGGAGCTGACAGCTGTGTCTGTAATTCAAGTGTCCACATAGGAATGTTCAGGAAGCAGAGCTAGGGCTCCTGGTAGGACTTTCCAGGGGGAAGGGTTCAGCTTTGTCTAAACAAAGCCATGTCACCAGCCAGATTTCAGTCCCTTTCGGCCAAAAAATGACCACTACCTCGAAAGGCATCCTTTCTCCTTTCTCCACACCTATTCAATTGTATGCTGAGCAAATCATTTCAGAGGCTCAACTTTAATGAAGAAGAATGTGGCATCAGAATTGGAGGAAGGCTCATCAACAACCTGTGTTATGCAGATGATACAACATACAACCTTGCTCACTAAAACGGAGGAGGACTTGAGGTGTTTGTTGCAGAAGATCAAGAACTATCGCCTTCGCAACAATGAATGAATGGAAATCCAAAGCCTCTGTAAATTTTTACTGAAATTAATAATAAATTTTTAAAAATAGATATATAAAAAGAACTATACCTTCAATAATGATTGCATCTCAATATTAAGAAGACAAAAGTCCTCACCACCAAGTCCTCATCAATGGAAAGATAGATAGATGATAGAGTGAGTAAAGGTTGAAGTTGTCAATAATTTCATCTTACTTGGATCCACAGTCAGTGCCATTGGCACCAGAAGGCAAGAAATAAAAAAAAGATGTGTTGCATTGGGGAAATGCTGTAGGGGACTTCAAAGTACTGGGGAACAGTAATATCATTTTAAGTCTCAGGTTCACGTGATTCAAGCCATAGTAGTTTTCAATCACTTGCTATGCATCTAAGAGCTAGATAGTGGATAAGGAAAACAGAAGAATAATCTATATTTTTGAGTTGTGATATTGGAGAAAAATACTGAAGAACAAATAGGTATGTCTTGGAGAAAGTATGGCCAGAGTATGGCGACTTAGAGGCAAGCATGGTGAAGCTTAGTTACACGTATTTTGGGCATGTTATTAGGAGAGTCTATTCCTTGGGAAGGGACATCATGCTTGAAATTGTAAAGGATTGGCAAAAGAGGAAGACATTCAACAAGATGGATTGACAGAGTGACTGTGGCAGTGAACTCAAGTGTGTCAGAGATGATGACAGCGGCACAGGATAGGACGGGGTTCAGATCTGTTGTTCATAATATGTCATTTATATGTCCAGCTCAACTGAAGAGCACGTAACAACAACTTCAAAAGGCACTGTGATAATCATCATGGGGAAAGATGAATAAGGCTCAGTATATTTGCTTTCCAGGAGTTTATTAGCTAATCAGGGAAGGTGAGATGAGAACAGATCATTCTAACATAATTTGACACATTTTGTGACTCCCCACCTCAAGCCAGATCCAGTGCCACCAAATTTCTGAGACTATAAATCTTTTTTGGGGGGAGGAGGAGCCAGATAAAGGTTTGTTTTACTGAATGATTGATCTATATAACTGCGAAGGCCACTAGGTACGGGCAGGAGAGGAGCTTTATTTCTTGGTCTCTTCCTCTTTAGAAAGAGTCTTGATGATTTCTTGTTTCTTGGCCTGGAGTCGTACCTCACAGCGTTTTCATGCCTCCTTGGTCTTAGATCTATGGGCCTCAGCCAGGAGCTTCTTGTGGGCTTTATCTGCCTTCAGCTTGTGAATGTGTTCCATGAGAATTCGCTTGTTCCTGAACACATTCCCCTTTATTTTCAGGTACAGGCTGTGATTCATGTGGTAATCAATCTTCTTAGACTCTCGGTATCTTCTGAGCAGCCAGCACAAAATCCTCATCCACCTCATCCAGATCACCTTCTCAGGCATTTGAGCATTAGCAGTACTCTTTTGCTTACCTATGCCCATATGCCTGCCCTTCCTGTGGGCAAAGGTAATTTTTTTGGCATCGAGGCCAAGAATGGACAGTCACTGCACACCCATGGCTTTGGGTTTAATTAACATGGCTTTGGTCACAATAGCAAAGAGTTGGAAACAACCCAAGTGCCCATCAACAAACGCATGGATAGAGAAGCTGTGGTATATTCACACAATGGAATACTACGCTGCATTGAAAAACAAGGAACTCATGCA
>NW_006399844.1:11505282-11518590 GCF_000299155.1 Elephantulus edwardii | reverse complement strand
ATGCACACCCATGTTTATCGTGGCTTTGTTCACAATAGCAAGGAGTTGGAAACGACCTAAGTGCTCATCAACAAATGAATGAAGAAGATAGAGAAGCTGTGGTATATTCACACAATGGAATACTACGCTGCATTGAAAAACAAGGAACTCATGCAATATTATTCAAAATGGATGACCCTGGAGAACACTATCCTGAGTGAAGTATCTCAGTCACAAAAAGACAAATATTGTATGGTGCCACTGTTATAAAACAGGACTGACATCGGGGTTGGGGGAGACTGAGAAAGATGGGTTAAATAATGTATACTGCATTGAAACAGATGAGGGAGAAAACTTTAAAAGGGATATGTGATTAGGTATTTTGGTCATGATGAGAGTCCAGAGCAAAAGCTGCATAATGGAGTAGACCTGGGGGAGGTATTGTAAAATAATGAAAGAATTTTTCTTTTACTTTTTCAGGAGGGGCGTGTACTGGGGGGAAGGGTTGGAAGGGGAGAAAAGTGCAACAATGAATGAATGGAAATCCAAAGTCTCTGTAAATTTTCACTGAAATTAATAATAATTTAAAAAAAAAAGAATGGACAGTCACAGGCTTGCGGATGATCAAGCCATCTTTAATCCGTTTCCAGAGTTGTTGCAGAGACTTGGCACTGGCAATTTCATTGATCTCATTAGGATCCAACCACACTTTCTTCTGGCCACAGAGGAGGACACTAGAAGCAAGGCTCTTCTTCAGCATACTCAGTGGCTGCGGCCACAGTGCCCAAAGGAGAGAAGTTGAGAGTATAAATCTTTAAGGAGGAGACTGTCCCTCTTTCTACTGTGGAGAAACTAGTGGACCTCAGTACTATCAAGAAAGAATTGGCAGGAGTGGAGTGTGTCATTTCAGGACCCAGGTCTCTGCTTGAGAAAGCCTTAACACCAAGGAAAGAAAGCAGAGACGTGGGGAGTGTCACCAAGCCTCTAGATGCTGAAACAGGGACTTTACCACCAAAACAAAGAGACAGAGAGAGACTGTGGTGTCCCCTAGAGCTGAATTTGTACTTCCAGACTCCTAAACTGTAAGGAGTAAATTCCTGTTGGTAAAGCCATCTATGTGGACATCTCTGCTATAGTAGCATGAGGCAACCAAGACAGAACATGATGCTAGGAATATGGAGTGTTGCCCTAATATTGTTTGCTGTTGAGTTAAAACTGGCTCTTTGAGTCCAGCTGACCCTCTGGGGATTTTCAGAGGCTATAAATCACACAAGAGAAGATGGCCCATCCCATCTCTGTCCGGCAGAACAGCTGGTGGATTTGAACTGCCTACCATTGAATTGGTAGCACAACTCCCTACTCACTAGGCCACCAGAGCTCCTTGTGACTCTAATAATACTTAAAATGTCAACTCTATTTTGGAATTGGATAATGAATAGAGTCTGGAAGAGTTTAAAGGGCCTAATAGTAAAACCCATGATTGCCTTCAAGAGACTGTTGATATAAATTTTAAATGTCAAAGGCATTTCTGGTAAAGGCTCAGAATGAAAAAAGAGGAGAGTTTTAACAGTAGAGAAGGCACAGACATCCCCTGGGGAAACTCTCTTTGCATCTGATTAGGGCTGTGATTTTAACACCACAGACAGTACAGAAGCAAGAGCAGAGCCAGGGGATCATTACAGAGTTAGAAACTGACAGGAGACCGCATGGAAAGCCATCTCATACAGCAAGAAAGCTGGGTCTCCAGGCAGGAGGCTTCCTGGCTCCTAGTGGAGCACTTGGTGGACTTGTGAGTAAAGTGCCTTTGGGAAGATAACCGGTGGAGTGGGGTCCCTCTGTGCATTTATCGGAAGAGTCCAAGAGTGTGGTGACGTGTGCTGGAGCAGGATAGAGGCTAGGCTGGTCTCTTCAAGAGATCAAGGAGCCCTGGAGACAGAGCAGCCCCAGTCTGAAAGGGTAAGGCCATAGTCTCCTAGATCTCAGTGTGGGACCATGATTTCTGGGGTTTCTAAGGGTCACGGACACCTAGGTTTCAGAGTACACTCTTTGCCAACTCAGTTCTAGAATGTGGAGCTGCCATTAATATGACTGGTGCTCAAATCAAGGTGCTCCTTCGAGGCAAGGATAGTGAAACTTCATCTCAAATGCTTTGGGCATACAAGATAAACAATCCAGTTGGAAAATGGGCACAGGATATGAACAGACACTTCACCAAAGAAGACATTCAGATGGCCAACAAGCACATGAAGAAATGTTCAAAATATAGGGATTTTGCTCTAAGAGAGATGCAAATAAAAACAACTATGATATATCATCTGACCCCAGACAGAATAGCAAAATTTAACAGAACAGCAAGCAACAAATGCTGGCGAGGTTGTAGAGAAACTGGAACCCTTATTCACTGTTGGTGGGACTGTAACATGGTGCAACCACTGTGGAAGGCAGTATGGCGCTTTCTCAAAAAGTTACAAATAGATATACTATTCGACCCAGCATTTCCACTACTGGGAATATACCCCAAAGAGACCATAACTGACATCCAAGCAGATATATGCACACCCATGTTTATCTCGGCTTTGTTCATAATAGCAAGGAGTTGGAACTAACCTAAGTGCCCATCAACAAAAGAATGGATAGAGAAGCTGTGGTATATTCACACAATGGAATACTAGGATGCATTGAAAAACAAGGAACTCATGGAATATGATTCAAAATGGGTGACCCTGGAGGACATTATGCTGAGTGAAATATCTCAGTCGCAAGAGGACAAATACTGCATAGTGCCACTGTTGTACAATGGAACTGACATCAGGATTGGGGGGAGACTGAGAAAAACTGGATAAATTATGTATACTGCATTGAAACAGACGAGGGAGAGAATAATTTAAAAGCAATATATGATAGGGTATTATAGTTATCACAAGAGTCCAGAATTAAGGGTGCATAGTGGAGTGTACTCAGGGCGGTGGGATGGGTGCGGAGGGATTGTATACGAAAGAAAGAATTTTACTTTTTCAAAGAGAGGAGCTAACTGGGGCGGGGGGAGGGCTGGACAGGGAGAAAAGGGCAACAATGAATGAATGGAAATCCAAAATCTCTGTAAATGTTCATTAAAATTATTAAAATAAAATTTTAGAAAAATGCTTTGGGCATGTTTTCAGGAAGGGATAGTCTTTAGAAAAATGACATCATGCTTGGAAAGATGGAGGATGAGGTAGGGCAGGTTCAGGTCTGTTGTTCACAGGGTCACTGTGAGTCAGAGCCAACATTTTAGCACCTAAAAACCACCACCACCACAACACAGAACTGAAGGAGTGGAGCTGCCATTCCTGAGGGGGCTGAAGAATGGGGCCTGCTGGGACCAAGGAGGAAGGGTCACCACTCTGTTGGCCTGGAGAATAGGACTGGCCAAGCAGAGGGAGCAGAGTTCTCAGCATGAGGCTGGAGGCAGCGCTGGAGCCCAGGGCCCAGCACCTCCTGACTGAGTAGGGAAGACGGCCGGTACCAAGGGCTTGCAGAGCAGAGCCACTGATTATCTCAAAGACTACAGGATTATTTTTAAGTCTTTTTTAAATTTTTTTTTATTTTATTATTTTGTGTGAGTGTACTGTCAAATCAGATCTGACTGGTACAGGAGATTGTCCCTCCTTCCCCAGCAGAGCATCTGGTGGATTCGAACTGTGCACCTCTGGGATTGTAGTTGCAGCTCCTTGCCACTAGGCCACCAGAGCTCCCCTATTTTTAAGTCTTGAAGGTGAAATTGTCCTCCTAGATAAGTATTTGGCTTGCTGGGTGCATGTTTCACTTTCTTTCCCTCTAATTTCTCCCACTGGTAATGGAAATGTTTTATTCTGTGCTTTGTTCTTGGTTGACTATCGTATTTGGAAGCAGATAACTTGCAGTCTAGAGTCACAGATGGAGAAGAATTTGGATAAGAGGATAGAATTTGGACTTGGAGTTGATTTAAGACTTTTAGGGTGATATGTGGGAGTGAAAATGTTTTGCATGTGACAAGAACATAAATTTGGGGGGCCACAGGGTGGAATGTGATGGATTGAACTGTGTCCCCAAAAAAAAAATGTATATGTAATGGGCATAGGTGTGTTGGAGATAGTGAGATTGGCTCAGGATAGGACAGGGTTCAGAGCTACTGTGCATAGGGTCACTATGAGTCCTGGGTGACTCACATAACAACAACAGTGATATAATGTCGAAGCTTTGTATTGATCTGGTGGACCAAACAGTTGTCAAAGGATGGAATGCATCACCCTCTCATCACATCACAGTTTAATCTGATGTAGAGAGAGTTTCCCTAGAGTATGTGGCCTGTAATACCTTCTGTTTCACTAGAGATTAAAGGGGAGAAAGCCAGATGAAAGTTGAAGGACCTTAATATCACCAAGAAATCATCTCCAGAAGTAGAGTTGCTCATTTTAGACAAAGAGCCCGGCTCAAGAAACCTCCTTGACAGGGAGCTCTGGTGGCCTAGTGGCATGAAGCTGCACTGTAATCCTAGAGGTGTGCAGTTCAAATCCACCAGATTCTCTGCTGGAGAAGGAGGGACAATCTCCTCCTGTACCAGTCAGATCCGATTTGGTGGTACCCACACAAAAAAATAATAAAATAAAATTGAAAGTTTTTTTTAAAAAGAAACCTCTTCAACAACAAGGGAGACCAAGACACATGGAAATCCTCCAGGGAGTGGTGGGCCTGTAAATGCAGAAGGAAACAAGGACTTGCCTCCAGAACCAGTAGAGTGAGTGGGCCTTCTTGTCCTTAATTTGAACTTTAGCCTCTTAAACTGTAAGAGAATAAATTCTTGTTTGCTAAAGCCATCCACTTTTTGCTCTATGATCACAGCACAAGATAACTGAGTCACAATCTGGTTCACCAGGTTCCTTGCCAGGGTCCTTATAGAGGTGGAAGTCTATGAAACCACACTGCAGTGTTCACTGGCAGCCATTCCCCTCACGTGGCTGCCAAACCCAACCCACTGCTATCGTGGCTACAGAGCACTTGACGTGGGGCCAATCTGAATTTAAATTGGTTGCAAATGTAAAATACACTAATTTTTTTAGTTCTTAGTATGATACAAAGAATGTCAAATATATTGATAATTTTTATATTGGTTACATGTTTAAATGATATTTCATTATATTGAGTTAAAAAATTAACCTATTTTTATTTTTTACTGTGGCTACAAGAAATATTTTAATTCCACAACAGGCCCACTTTTGTGGTTCCTATTATATTTCTATTGGGCGGAATTGTTCTATAGGTTATTAATACCGCAGTTGGGGTGAGGTGATGTGAAGGTTTTCTGGAATATGTGACTCTAAGCTGAACCTTGTCACAGGGGAGCTGTGGTGGCTAGTGGTAAGTGTGCTTCAAAGCCAAAGGCACACAGTTTGAATCCACTAGTAATTCTGTGGGAGAAGGGTGGGTAGTCTCCTCTCGTGTGAGTAACTGAATCTGAAAACCCACCGGAGGGTCAGCTATGGGTTGGTTCTGGCTAGACAGCACACAACAAGCTGAGCCTTAACAGGTGAATAAAAATACACCAATCATGGAAAAACAGATTGCCCGGGAGGCTGGGCTCTATGAGGAGAAATGTGGCATCAGGATTGGAGGAAGACTCATCAACAATCTGCATTATGCAGATGACACAACCCTGTTTGCTGGAACTGAGGAGGACCTGAAGTGCTTGCTGCAGAATGTCAAGGACTGTAGCCTTCAATATGGACTGAAGCTCAACATCAAGAAAACAAAGATTCTCACCACTGGGCCAACTGGTATCATCATGATAGACGGTGAAGAGACTGAGATTATTAACAGCTTTAGTTTGCTTGGCTTCACAATCAACACTCTTGGCACCAGCAGCCAGGAAATTAAAAGACTAATTACTTTGGCAAACTCTGCTATCAAAAACCTCTCCAAAGTACTAAAGAACAACAGTGTCAGTCTGGAAACTAAGGTGTACCTGATATAAGCTTTGCAATTACTTGTTATGCATCAGAGAGCTGGACAGTGATTAGGGATCATAGAAGGAAAATAGATACCTTTGAGCTATGGTGTTGGAGAAGAGTATTGAATATACCATGGACTGCTAAGAGAACAAACAGGTTTGTCCTGGAGAGCATGAAACCAGGCAAGGTTTCTGAAGCTTCATTTGACATACGTTGGACATGTAAGGGGGGACCAGTCCTTGGAGAGAGATGTCATGCTTGGGAGGGTGAAGGGATGGTGCAGGAAAGGAAAACCCTCGAAATGGATTGATACAATGACTGCGGTAATGGGAGTAGGTGTGTTAGAGACAGTAAGATTGGCACAAGATAGAGCAGGGTTTAAGGCTGTTGTACATAGGGTCGCTGTGAGTCACAGGCAACTTGATGGCACATAACAACAACAACAATCATGGAAAAGAGGGCATTCTGATGGCACAGACCAAGAGCCTTTGGAGTTCCTTGAGAGGAAGTTGAATAATCTGTTCCCAAGTGATTTACAGCCTCAGAAACCAACAGAGTCAGCTCTAAGGTGGTTCCAACTTGATGACAGTGAGAGAAAGAATCATAGAAAAGAATTCCTGAGTGGTAAAATGTTTAACACACTTGGCTGCTAACCAAAAGGTTAGCAAGTCCATCCAGAAGTCCCTCAGAACAGAAGCCTGGCAAGCTACTTCTGAAATATCAGCCACTGAAAAACCTATGGTGCGAACCTGACCCTGACAGAACATTGAGTTGCCTTGGGTCCAGGTCAACTCTGTGGCAAGCAGGCTTTTGCTATTTTTTAATTATTTGATTTTATTCTATTATTTGTGTGTGTGTGTGTACCATCAAATCAGATCTGATTGATATAGGAGGAGATTGCCCCTCCTTCTCCAGCAGAGCATCTGGTGGATTTGAACTGTCATTGTTTTTGTTCAAACATTCCTTTAGGTCATATAGCCCTGGTGTGTCCACTTGCCATACAGCGATAACTTGTGGGTGCTGTGAGGCTGAACACTGTGACACTGATGTGTCATATGTGGGGTGGAGCTCCCCGATTAAAACAAGCTTGGAAGGAGAAGTGGGACCCGCTTCCGTAATAGCTTGCCTCCGGAAACCCTATGAACTTGGAGAGAGGATGAAAGACACACAAGCACTGAGGACTCTCCTTCATAGGGTCGCTATGAGTCGACGGCACTTAACAACACAACCACCACCTCTGGGATTGCAGTGCAGCTTCTTGCCACTAGGCCACAAGAGCTCCCTGGCTTTTGTTATTTTTAAAGAACAGGAAGGCAGGAGGACAATCCAGGTGGAGCTAATCCTCAATTAGTGATCTTGAAGCAAGGCCTTTTCCATCAGAACAATAAGAATTGCATCCTTATCTGACACCATAACACAAGAATGAATTCCCACACTCCACAATTTAAAAAGAATTAAAAATTAATTCCAGCGCATTAAAGATTTAAAAGTAAACAACTGTTCCTGTTTCTACAAAACCTTTTCTAATGACTTCTATTTAAATTATTTACTTTTTTTGAGCATGTAATTTTATTGTTCACCAAATATCGAGAGAATAAAAGGTATGAAGTGAAAAGTCCCCTCTCTGTATTCCAACCACTAATTATACTCCAGAAAGACACCATTGTTAGCCTCTTTCTCATGTGTATTTTTAGAAATAGGCTGTGTGTGTTTAAGAAAAAAAGGCAAACACACATACACAATAGGTGTATCACAAACATTTTAGGGGAAAAAATATAGATGGATATCTTTGTGATCTCTAAGTAGAAAAGATTTTTTTTTAATGAGACATCAAAAAAATTTTAAGTTGATTGAGTTAACACTGAACGTAAAAACTGCTTTCATGAAAAGGTATTGTAAAATAAAATTTAAAACAAGCTTCTTAGAGCTTCTTACTGAGAGAGAGTATTTGTAACAGAACTGGCAAAAAATTACTAACTATAAGGTATACGTTGTGCAGATAACACAACCCTGCTTGCTAACACTGAGGCGGACCAGAAGTGCTTGCTGCAGAAGGTCAACGACTGTAGTCTTCAATATGCTTTGAAGCTCAACATCAGGAAGACAAAGATTCTCACCACTGGGCCAATTGGCAGCACCATGATAGATGGAGAAGAGATTGAGGTTTTTAACCGTTGCAGCTTGCTCGGCTCCTCAGTCACTTTTGACACCAACAGTCAGGAAATAAAAAGATGAATTGCATTAGGTAAATCTGCTGTCGGGGCCCTTTTCAGAGTACTAAGAAGCAACGATGTCAGTCTAGAGACTAAGGTGTGCCTGATCCAGTCCATGGTTTTTGCAGTTACATGCTATGTATGCATCAGAGAGCTGTAGAGTGACTAAGGAGGATAGAATAATTGGTGCCTTTGAATTGTGCTGCAAAAAAGCAAATAGGTCTGTTTAGAGAGGATGAAACCAAATTTCTCCTTGAAGACTAGGATTCTGAAGCTCTATCTCACATACTTTGGGCATGTGGCCAGGAGGGACTGATCCTTGGAAAAGGTCATCATGCTCAGAAGGGTAGAGGGACAGCTCAGGAAAGGAAAACCCCAGATGAGATGGACTGATACAGTGACTAGGGCAATGGGGATAAGTGTATCAGAGTCAGTGAGACAGGTTTATACACATGGTTGTGAGTCACAGGCAACTTGACAGCACATAAAAACAAGATACACTCAAGGAACTTAAACTCACTGTTGTCTACTTGATCCTCCATTGTCTTCCAAGGCTGTAAATCCTAAAGAGAGGAGACTGCCCATGTTTCTCCTGTGGAGCAGCTGGTAGATTTGAACTCCAGAGACAGAGCCTTTTGGTTTAGCAGGGCAACATCCTACAGGCTACACCACCAAAACTCCCTGTGATATAAAGAATAATCAAGAAGAAAAAGTGAAACAATTCAAAAGGAAAATAGGTCCAGGTGACTCACAGGAGAAGAATCCTATGTGGCAAGTAGACTTATGAGAAGATGTTTTAGCCTCACTCGTAATCATGCCTTTGAATTGTGGTATTGGAGAAGAGCAGGGAATACCCACTACTGCCAAATGAACAAACAAGTCTGTCTTAGAGGAAGTACATCCAGGGTGCTCCTTAGAGGCAACGATGGTGAAGCTTTGGCTCACAGACTTTGGTATATTGTCGGGAGGGGCCCAGTCCTTGGAAAAAGACATCATGCTGGGAAATACCAGAGGGTCAGAGAAAGAGAGGAAGATACTCAACAAGATAGACATGGTGACTAACAATGGGTTTGAGCGTATCAGAGATTGTAAGGATGGCACAGGTTAGGACAAGGTTCAGATCTGTTGTTCATCAGGTGCCTGTGAGTCATAGCTGACTTGATGGCATCTAACAACAGTAGCCGGGAGAGGGCAAATGCAGCCGTAGATTTCTATTCCACACTCCTCAGACAGGCAACATTTAAACACCTGATGATATCAAGTATGGTAAGGCTGTGGACACCCAAGAACTCCTGTGTTTGGCTGGTGAGAAGGTATGTTGCTACAACTGCTTTGAAGAACAATCTAGCAACAAATGGCAAAGTTGGACCTGAGTTCATGGTGACGATGGAATGAAGTGCTGCCCAGCCCTGCACCATCTCCATGACTGGTTTCCACTTGAACCACTGTGACAGGTCCATTGGGTTTTCAGAAATAGATAGCCAGGACTTTCTTCCTGCTCCATCTCAGCCTGGAAGCAGCACTGGAATCTGCCCAGCACCTTCTGGAAGACGGGGCTGGTGGCATCACGTAAGATCACTGGCTGGGAACCATATCTTGGCCTCTGGTTCTGAAGATGGGAATTCTAACACTGAACTGCCATGTTGACTTCCGATTTAACTTTCCAGTGATGACTTCTCTCTTAGGATAAGTGCTGTTATTTTTTTTTTTAATGCTGTTATTTTTAGGATGAATTTTAAAAACTCAAAACTCTGCCATTGAGTAGAAACCGACAGACAGATAGCTGGCCCTCCAGTGAGTGTTCAGAGGTTGTAAATCACACAGGAGGGCACTGGCCATCTTTCTCCCACAGAACAGGAGGGGGATTGGAACCACTGGAGAGGCGACGCCTTTAGGCCTTTAGGTTAGCAGCTCAACCCCTTATAAACTAGGCCACCAGAGCTCCCCCAAAAGTCCGACATAGTCTGACCCCAGAGAAGAATGGGGATTCTTCTCTGACCTCACTCCTTTCCTGAACCCCCAACTTCATGCATCTCCTGTTCATCTTGAGCATGATCCCCCTTGACAAAGTCCATGCCTCCCTCTGTCCAGAATGTTCTTCCTGAGACATCCATGGAGGCAAGTGGAGGACCTTGCTCTCCACCACAGCACCTCAGAGGTGCAAGTGGCTGCTGCCACACGTTCACTCCACCCTCACAGACAAGGCCCACCTTGGAAGGGAGCCCACCCACCTGCAGCCCTGGCCCTCTTCACCTGTATGGACACCCAGCTCCTGGGTGTGGCATGAAGGCAGGCTCCCCCAGAGGAGGGACAGCCTCCAGCTGGAGACGGGTCCTCCCAGCAGCCTCCCCCACCCACCCAGCTGGCGGGCGCCAGATCCTGGCCCGAGGGGCCAGTGTGTAATTAGAAGCTCCGCAAGCTCCCTAATTGCCAGTTCTCCCCATCTGGGAAGCTGGGCTATTCTGAGCCGCCTCTGCTGCCAGCTCCCCAAGGCTTGTGGAGTGGAGTGGGCTGAGTGAAGTCTGCTGTGGCGGTGCCCCTGCAGTGGGCCAACAAGGTCAGAGGGACTGCTGGGTGGGGAAGGGCTGGCCTGTGACCATGGGACCCACACATGGCATGGAGCACTGTAGGTCCTCCTGGGGCCCAGCCCTCATCCCCCATCCTGCTCCTCAGACGGTTGTGTCATGTTCTCCCCACCTTCCTCCAGCCCCCTTTGCTCTCACCCACGTCCAGAACATCGAACCAGCCCAGCCCATTCATTCTTTATTCAATTGGTGTAAAAATCACTACAAAAACTACAAAAGAGGCTTTGGGAGCTTGTGAGGCCCATCTCTGCCATGGCCCCCCAAGCTACCAGAGGAAGGCAGGAGAGAGGGAGGAAGATGATGGCAGTGCCAGCTTCTCTGAGGAGCAGTGGGAGCCAGGGAGTCAAGGCAAGGGCAGGGGGTCACTACATGGCAGCCTCCAGAGGAATGGCAGACACACCTGGCTTCTACAGACCGAGTGAGTCCCAGGTCCCAGGACAGGCCTGGCCCAAAGCGCCTGGTTCCTGGGACTATGTTTTGTCCCAGCCAGAGGGCTGTCTTCCCTCTCTGCAGTCAGGGTGTCCTGGGATGCCCCCCTCCTGCCTCTTCCTGTCTTGTAAACAAACATGGAGATGTCCCGGCTGACTTTGGGAATAGCCTAATCTCTGTGCCTTCCTGGCCTACCCACCCAAGCCTCAAAAAATGACACCTTGTGGATGAAATGGTGCAGAATTCCCTGAGACCTGGCCTCCCTCACCCTACCCCACCCCAGAATTCTGAAAGATGGGAAGGAATGACTCCTCTCCCCTCCCAGGCTGGCCCCCACCCCAAGACCCTGCCTCCCCATCCCACGAAGCTGGTTGGAAAGAGTCACATGAGCTGAGAGGTTTGTCCAGGCAGGGGCTCAGGACAATGGTGGCCACCATCCCTCACTTTGGGCTGCTAAGCTGACGGTAATCCTCCTCTGAGGGGGGTGCAAGCTTCAAGTCAGGGCCAAAGGACTTGTCGTGGAAGTGGAAGGCCTTCTCGTCCGAGGTGGAATCCTTGGCGGTGGGGGAATCCTGCTGTTCCTTAAGCTCCGGCTTCCCACTAGGGTTGGGGTTTCTCACGCTGCCCACAAAGAGCGGCAGGCCTTTGGTGTCCTCGAAGAGGAAGAAGAGGAAGGGGCGGTTCACAGAGAAGGAGGAGAGGGACATGCGGGACATGGCTGTGCCGGTGGCTGCGGCTGCCTCGACGCCAGCTTCGCTGAGCTCCAAGGTGGACTGGTGCTGCACACTGGACACCACCAGGCTCCGGTCAGAGATCCCACGCAGGTCGGGGGCCTGGAATAGCTCCTGCAGGCCTGCAGAGCAGTGGAGGGCTGGTCAGGGCTGCCCCCTGCCCACAGCTGCCAGTCTAGACCCACCAGGACAGCCGGTCTAAACTGCCCCTTGGACAGCAAACACTTTGAACCCACAGGTCTCCAGCTAGCTCTGGCAGCATAGTCCGTGGAGTTGTGCTGCCAGCCCAAAGGCAGTGTCTCTGTGGCAGTTCGAATCAACCAACTGCTCCCCAGAAGGATGGACAAGTCTCCTCTCGTGAGATTTACAGCCTCTGAAAACCCACTTGGAGGGTCAGCTGGCAGTTCTGACTTGATGGCAATGCGGTGAGTTGTTTGGTTCCTCACCTGCCCAACCTGTGGGACTTGGGGGTTTTGGTCCACAGGGCACTCCAGGGCCTGGAACAGCATCTGGCACACAAGGTTGCTTAGCAAATAGCTGCTTTGCTGTGTGCCATCAAATCGGATCCCCCAGTGTGTATCCAGAGGCAGTAAACTGCACAGGGGGAGATGGCTCATCTTTCTCCTGTGGAGCAGCTGGTGTGTTCCAAGTGCGTGCCCTTGGCTTGGCAACACAACTCCTTACTACTTGGCCCCCAGAACTCCCTATATAACTGGTAGATTGATGCTGACCTGTAACAATTGATCCCAGCTTATCTTCCTCCTTCCAGGAGGCCACCCCAAGGTCTCACCTGGGGGTCTTTGCAATCCTCTTAGGTAGACAGTGCCATATTGCCTGGAGAGGCCAAACCAAGACAGAGTCCAAGGACTCACATCAAACTCTTCTCCTTCTGAGAGCCCAGATGAAGGCAGCGCACAGGGCAGTCTGACCTACAGCCCCTGCCTGCAGCGGTTTCCTCACCCACGCCGTACAGCCTGACCTGGTCCATGCTCTTACCCAGCTGGCTGAGTGTGGCCACCAGGTCCAACTGGTGTTTCAGATGCAGCTTTGGGAGCCGGACATCGGTGGGCCCCTCCCGCATCGAGGGATGGTTCAGGGTGTCCCAGCTCAGGTTGGCCAGCACCTGAGACACATTCCATTCGAACTGCACAGGCATGATGACCACAAAGCTCATGTTGTTCTTAAAGGGGAAGTGAGCCACCTGCAAACGGGAAGAAGACGTGAGGACCAGTGAGCACTGAGCACCCAGGGAGCTGAGACAAGAAACACTTTGGAACCTACAAGGTTCGCTACACTAACAGCTCCACTGAGATTCCCGAATTCCCAATTGCACCTGAAATTGCACTGGAACTGCTGATGGCTGCGAACTTCTTAGATTGTTAAATAAAATAAATTATAATAATAA
>NW_006399844.1:11484361-11505182 GCF_000299155.1 Elephantulus edwardii | reverse complement strand
ATAATAAAAAAAAAAGAAACACTTTGGAGACAGAGACAGATGAGCGGGGTGGGGGATGGGGGGTTCAGGGGTGGACTTCCCCTTGCTGAGCCTGCTGTTCTGTCTGTGAAATGGGTACACATCACCTGCCCACCTTACCAGCTGGAGTCTACTAGGTCCTCTTGGGTGGGGACAGAGAGAGTCTGCTCAGAGCCGTCAGCTCGTGGGACATGACTGCCTTACAGGAGCCTCTGCAGCCTGCCCACTCCACTCCCCACATCTGGCCAACAGCTTGACCTGTATCTCCGGTTGCTCCAGCAAGAACCAGCGCAGAGGGTACTTGTGGGCTCGCATCATGTCCACCGGTACGGTGAACTGCTCATCCAGGTGGAAGGTGTCTGTTCGCGTAAGGCTTGGGTCAAACTTGCTCCTCCAGAAACCTGCATCCAGGAGAAGGGCAGAGGCCATGAGGGCTGGGATTGGGGTGGGCTCCCCCCGACCACCTTCTTCCTAACCCATGCAAAACCTTTCCAAAAATAAGAATTAGAAACCAGGACTGCGTGGTGGAAGAACCCAGTATTCTGTAGGATCCTCCCTGCAACATTTTCAGATCTGGGCTGTGCCTTCCCCAGCCCTCCAGCTCCCCTGGGTCTATACAGGATGCCCACCTACCACCCAGTGCCTTGGCCCCTCCTCCTTCCCATAACCCAGAGTCCTCACCCCACCCCTTGACTCACAGCCCAGCCCTGAAGAGGAAAAGGGACCCTTGAAACAACCAAGGCCAGTTCAGCCTCCAGGCAAGACAAGAAAAAACCAAAGATGGGGGCTTTGTGATGGGCGCTTGAGAAGGGGAAGGCCGCACCCTGGAAATGGATGGCATTGAGGAGCAGCAACACTGTGTTTTCAGGCAGCTCCGAGAGGAAGTTCTCGATCTTCCCCTCAGTGGCATCCTTCACCCACTGGTTGATATTGGCCAAGTCATCTTCCTGTCTTCCTGTCAGGCTCATGGACTTTGCACCGAAGACCTGTTCTGATTGTTCCAGGAAGTCTTCTCTGATGGGAAATCCTACCAGAAGAGGCAGCAAGCTGTGCCCAGGGCTCAGAGCCTACTGGGTGGAGGTCACCTAAAGCTAGGCTCACCCCCAGGGAGATCCCTGCCCTCAGCACCAACCTTTCTGCAGGTACATTCTGGCAGCCAGTCGGAACGCCCCAGGCCCCAGGTCCTTGCAGAGGCGGCTGAGCAAGTGAGGGAGGCAGGACTCGGAGTCTGCGTGCAGTGCCTGCTGCAACCTCTTTAACGTCTGGTTCTGAGCACCTGAACGGGACCAAACGGGCTGTGGTCCAAGCTGTGGATGGGTTCTTTCCCACTCCCATGGCTCCTCAGGCCTTGGTTATCCACAGTCCCTCCTTGGATACCCACAGTGAGCACACCCACAAGGCTACCAACTCTCCTCCCAAATCAAGTGCCAGGACTCAGGAGTTCTGTCATCTCCACTGTGACAGGCAAAGAACCTTACTCCTGCAATTGCCTTCTCTCTCCTCTTTTCCCACAGTGAGACCCTCCAGTCCAGTGAGACATGTCAGAGCTATGAAATGCTTCCATAAAAATCACCAAGGGCCCAGCAACAATAGCAAAGTTCAACAGAACAGCAAACAATAAATGCTGGCAAGGTTGTGAAGATTGGAAGCTTTATTCACTGCTTGTGGGAAGGTAACTATGGAAGACAGTTTAGTGCTTTCTCAAAAAGTTGGAAATATAAATACCATTTGACCCAGCAATGCCACTACTGGGAATATACCCTAAAGGAACCAGAACTGCAACCCAAGCAGATACATGCCACACCATGTTTATTGCTGCATTATTTATAGTAGCAAAGAGATGGAAGCAACCCAAGTGCCCACCAACAAACAAATGGATAGAAAAACTTTGGCATATTCATACAGTGGAATACTATGCAGCCCTGAAAAACAACTCATAAAACATTACACAATATGGATGAACCTGGAGGACATCATGCTGAGTGAAATATTTCAGTCACAAAAGGACAAATACTGCATAGCACCATTGTTATAAAGCCGGTCTGTCATGAGGGATTGGGAGGAGAATAGGTTAAAAGTGGATAGATAATGAATGTTACACTGGAACAGATGAAGAAAAGAACCATTTAAAAGGAATATATGATTAGGCATTATATGTATAATAGCCCAGAATAACAGGTATGTTGCAAAGAGAACTGGGGGTTGGGGGGAGGTAACTGCAACAATGAAGAAATATTTTAAAAAAGTGAACTGGGGGAGAGAGAAGGGAGAGAATAGAGGTAGAACGTGCAACAGTGAATTAATGAAAATGTATCTTTTCTGTAAACTTTTGTTAAAATCATAAAAGAAAAATTATATTAAAATAAATAAATAAAATGGGAAAGGGTGGGGAAAAAAATCACCAGGGGAATTTGTCAGTAGGCAAATCCCTTCCATGGTTTAATCTGTGGGATTCTGACTCACAAGTGAATCTGCATTGTCATAAAAACCCCAAATCATCTTGAGAAAGGAGCCACCCATTGCTGAACTCTAGAGGACTGAAGTCCTACTGTGCTTTTTTTGGATGGCTGCTGTCATGGTACCTAGTGCCAGGTGTGATAGTGCCAGGGCCACGCTCAAGGGTGACAGGACGAGGTTAGGGCTGGTGGACGTTTTGGCCACCAGTGAGAACAGGTCCGTAGTGAAAGCCATCATTGCCTGTGCCAGCCTGCGGGTCTGCTCTGGGGTCAAGTCCCCCTGACAGTCTTCTGGGGCTCTTTTCAAGGTAACCTTCCCACCAAATTCCTGGAGGGAAGCCAAAGAGTCAGTGGTTAGCCTTGGTGTTGAAGGTCTCACTCATAGCCCTGGTGCCCAAAGATGGCAGGACCTTGTCCCAGCTTTAAGGGAATAGTGAGAGACATGTGATGGACAGTGGCACTCGGGACCTTGTCTCTCTGTTTGGTCCTGCCAACCCTCTCCCCTCCACCCTCCATACTCCAATACCTCAGCCCCAAGGCCATGCCTCTGCTGATTGGTCCTCCTTCCCCTAATCCCACCCATTCTTCCCAGCCCCACCTAACTGTACCTGGTTTCTCAACTTGAGGGGAAACAGGGGCAGCTTCTCCTGGCCCTGCCCATTCAAGAGCTGCAGAGAGGAAGGAGCAGATGGAGCATGGCTTTCCTATGGCCTCCCACCCTGAATGGGGTCACAGGTGAGACCCAACTCCTCCTGGGACCTCCCTCTCTCTCACATGACCCACAAACCCCAGTACCTTTTGATCCAAGGGGCCCATGGCACCCACTGGAGAGAACTAGAGAGACAGAGATGAGGATGGGAGGGTGGTCCCCACCAAACAATGACTCAACCCCAGGTCCTCCTTGCCCCCCCCAAACTGGTCTACCTGCCCCCAGCCCTTCTCAGCTGGGAACCAAGGGTTCTCAGCCTCTCCTTCAACTTGACCAACCCTTGTCCCACAAAACCCTGGCCCTTTCTCACCACCAAGGAGGGGCTTTGCAGGCAGGACAAGCTGAGTACCAGGAGCCCCCGGAGCAGCGCCATGTTCCTGTGTTGGGGACAGGAAGCCTCAGCTCCTATTTCACATCTCCATGCCCAGCCTTCCGAGTCCCACGTACCACAATCATGCTCACAGACACAGCCAACCCGAGCTCGGTGCACCCACCCAGAACACATTAGTGGTGTTCCCAGCTTTGAGAGACTGAGAGTTCTCCAGGGATCCATTTTTTTCCCCCGTTTGTTCTCATTTCCAATGTAGAATGTTTTGGTTAATAGAGGGAAAATATTAAAAACAGTAAAAGCTCTTTTTCTTTAAGGCCTCATGTTGTCAGACTTGCCTCCTGCCAGGGGGCCCTAAGTATCCCCCGGCGTTCCTCTCAGTTTTCACCTTAATTTGGAAAAAAGCAGCAAAACCCCATACTTCCTCCCATGTGTTATGAAGACCAAAGGCAGGCTGTCTGTGCAACACTGAGTACAATGCCCAGCACTCCGTTCAGTAGTTTTCTGCCTCACTAAGCTAGATGGCTGTGATGTGCCATCAAGTTGGAAGCAACTCTTAGCTCACCCTCCAGCGGGTTTTCAGAGGCGATAAATTATACAGGAGGAGACTGCCCATCCTTCTTCTGCAGAACAGTTGGCAGATTTAAAACTCTTGCCTTTTGGATTGCAGTGCAGCTTCTTACCATTAGGCCACCAGAGCTCCCAACTGAGCTAAGTACTCCCGTCCATGTGGCCAGCCTTTCTCACAGGTGGACAGGTGTGTAGCCCTGAGGTCCTCAGAACATCAGGGGGTGCTGGGGGTGGATCCCAGAGCTGCCCTGTTGACCCCTGTGCAGTCCAGTGAATGATTCCAGCCAGAGCCACCCTTGGACTTATCCCTGGCCTGCCCCACCAGCTCTGGGAGGCCAGGCCACTAAATAGTTGTAGGATGAGGAGGACAAATAATATCTGGGGGCCTCAGAGCAGAGTTGCCACCAATCCCAGGGCCAGGCCACTGAGGGGGCCTTTCTGTCACCCGTGGCCCCACTCCTACAGGCAGAGTCTTTGGCCAGGGTCCTGAGCTCCAGCCCTAGCTCCTGTATGTTCTTCACAAAGAAAAAAAAATCTTCAAGTCTCAAGAGTACAACTCCAAGCCTCTGGTCTTACTCAGTCACCCCTAAAGAAGGCGGCTTCTCACCACCCCAGGAGATCGAGAATCTACAGGTCCTCTGTGCAAACTCAGCCTTTGCAGCACACACCAGCTCCTAGCGCCACCTGTCCTGGGGAGTAACCAGGGCCACCCCCACCTCATACCTCGGCAGGCTCCTTGCTGCGGCTTGGGTGTTCCTCTGGCCCAGCTTTGGTGTCTCCCACGCTCTGCCCAGCTCCAACCAGCCCCGGAGAGCCCTCCCTCCCACCAGGACCTTTGCTCTGAGCCAACCCCTTTCCAGATTGTTTTCTCTTCTGGTAAATATTGACAGGCGCATCCGGTTAAACATTGATATGGGGGGCCAAAAGCCCCCTTTCTACCCAGGCCCCTAATCCTGAGGCAGACCCCAGAAGCCCGCAGGTTTGGGTCTGAACCGAACCTGGAGGAAGGAGGTGCAGGAGACAATAGGGGAAGCTGGGCCTGGGCCCTACACGGGGCTGTGCCAGCCAGGCGCAGAAGCTACATTACCTGCCCAAGGTCAGAACTGGGTTCAGGGTCACATCTAGCTACATGCTTCCAAGGTCCTCTCCTCTCCCCCAAGTCTGCCTTCCTGACTCCAGGAGAGGAAAAGGGAGGTTGCAGGAGCCCAGGAGAGAATGCCCACCCCTGACCCCTAAAACACAGGATCCTAGTTGGCTGTCTGAATCCTGGGTGGGGAGAGGCAGCTTTAGTAGCATCCTATCTCTTTGGGAGTGAGCTCTGGTCGTAACGAGTTGCACTACCAACCCAAAAGCAGGAAGTTCAAATCTACCAGCTGCACTGTGGGAGAAAGATGGGCAATCTCCTCCCATGTGATCTGCAGCCTCTGAAAATCTGCTTAAGGGTCAGTTATGAGTCAGTTTTTGCTCGAAGGCACATCACCACCTCCACCTCACTGGGAGCAATGAGGGTTCTGGAAGCTGCACTGGGGCTGCAAGAACCAACACCCACAGCCCAAGCCATCCAAAGAGTCGTGGTCAGGTCACTGTGTCCCCTCTAGCCTTCTCCACTGACCCGGAAATTGTGAAGCCTCAACTGGGCCTATCCAGGCACCAAGAACAGCCTCACTCGTTCCATGGCTCTTCTAAAGGATTTATTGTTCCTATTTACATCTATTGCAAATAGTGAAGAGGCAGCGGGGGCCAAGCCTCAGACTTCATCTTGGCTCCAGTGAGAAGACCACGGGGGGGCCTTGGTCCTCCGTCCCCTGGGAGAGACCTGAGATGCAGGGTGACTCCTCCTGCCCCTTCTCTCCAGGTTCCTCAGGGTACAGGGACCCTGCACCCCTTCAGAGAGGTCCTGGGCCTCAGTGCTGCCTCCTCAGCTCAAGGCACAAACACTGTGGGTGGAGGTGGGCAGGCAAGGCATGGGGTCATGCCTGGCAGGCACCAGCTAGCCTAGCCCATCTCCCCTCCCCTGGTGTGGACGCTTACCCCTAGACCAAGGCCCTGAACTCTTGGGCCAAGGCCAGCCCCCCCCCCCAGAGGCTGGAGTCCAAGCACCTCAGTGTGCTGAAGCTGGGCAGCATCCCTGTCCTTGCACAGCAAGGACAGAGAGCATCCACCAAGGGTGGCCTTGGCTGCAGACCAGCTGGGAAAGGCCGGCTTCCCTTTCCCAGCTTCCCTTCCCCTTCCCGGAGCTCAGCTCCATGTGGACCCAGAGGGCAAAACCAGGAGAACAAAGACTCTTAAGTCCAAGAGAAAGGATGCTGTCCCTCTTACTGTCCCCTTCCACCTGGGGCAGCATTTCCCAAGCCATGGATACTTGTGAAAACCTTCTGACAGTCAGCCTGGGTGGCTTCTGAGGGTTCAGAAACCCGAGCACAGCCCACCTGGAGGCCCCAGATGGAAGGCCACACAGGGACAGGGGTCTCAGGCCTGCTCTGCAGGGAACAGAGAGGACACTGAGGGTGGGGGGATGGGCTCCAAGGGGTGTAGCCAGCTCCATGCTGCTGCTCAGCTTATGCCAGCAGGCGGATAACCCCATTGTCCGAGCCCAGCAAGAGGTGGCGCTTGGTGGGCAGCAAGGCCAGGCTGGTCAGGGTGCCTCGGAAGTTCTCGGAGCTGAGTTTGGTGGTGGCCTGAGAGGGAGGCTCAAGCAGGGAGCAGACACCGATCTTGTTGGCCACTGTGCCAGTGACCACCTCGCTGCCGTACAGGTCAAAGGTGTGGATGGGGTCGGATGCCGACTTGTAGTGATGCGTGGGCTTCTGCTCCAGCTCCTTCCAGACGGTCAGGGAATGGTCAGAGGAGGAGCTGACCAGGATGCTGCCTTCAACCGCCTACCCAGAGAGAGAACAGCTTCAGTGCAGGCTGAACCTACAGAGTCCCGGTATTTTTCCCAAGCCCTCCTACAGCATCTGACCAGGAAGATGGCCTCCTGAGTGGATGGATACACGAGGTTGTTACTATCCTAATCATCACTATAGTTTGAGACATTCCTACAGGTTACATAGACATTTCATCTTCACATTACACATTTCATCTTCAGGACTACTTGGTGAGATAAATACTGTTGTCCTCATTTTATTGAGAGGAAAAATTGAGGCTTACACAGGCTTTAAGAGGCTAAAAATTCAGCCCAACTTTACACAGTCAGTAAATGGCAAAATCAGCTGACCCAAATCCTCCTGGCCTTTTCTTAGAAAGTCTTAATTTAAAAGGCACTTGGAGACCAGGGCCCTGTGGCCCTGAAAGAAGCCGGGGCAGCCTGCCCTCAACACTGGTAGTACATGTCCCTGTCCTCCATCCAGGACCAGGAGGAGTCTCAATTTCTAAAATAAAAAGGTCCTCCCACAGGTCGCCTTGTGCCCTCCCTGGGGCCTGTGGTTGAGAGTTATAAGTGGAGGAGAAGGGGGGCAGGATTTCCTGCACAGGCCTGTCCTTGCCCACTCAGGGTTAGTGCAGCGAAGGGCATGAGTCCTTCTCAGAGGGCTAGGGAGCAGTAAACAGCCTCTGAACTGAGCTTTATTTAATCTGAACTAGGTCACGGACAGGGCCCGACCCCTGATCCTCCAAGCAAGACAAATATGGACAAGAGTTACTCATTAGAACATCTCCAGGAGGCACTGGGGTCAGTTCTGCCCCCTTGCTCCCGCCCCCACAGTCTGTTTCCTGCCCAGGCTGCTGTGGTACAGTTAGCACCTGAGCTGGCCCAGAAGGGCCACCCTCCCTGTCCACTTGTCCTTGGACAGGTGTCAGAAGAGGCCCTCGCTGGAACGTGAGCTGCAGCCCAGCTAGGCTGCGAGGAAGAGGGGCATGAGGAGCTTCACCTTGATCTGCAGGATGTCCCCCTCATGGGCTGGCCAGCCCCGCAGAACCAGGCCCGTGCGGGTGTCCAGGAGCACCATGAAGCCCGAAGAGAAGCCAGCCACGACGCTGCGGCCGCTGGGGCTGACGGCCAGGGAGCGGACAAGGCCCGGATTTAGCCCACCACCCAGGCGGAACTCATGCTGCAGGCAAAGGAGACCAAGTTAGAGGCAACTCCTGCCCACCCACTTCTCCCTACCGGTGCTACCCACCACCCGATCACACAAAGCAGGCGGGCGGAGCCTCTGCCCCCTGCCAAGGGCAGTGAAAAATCCAGTATCCTTCCCCTGCCTCCATTCCCCTAGCCTCACAGGCCAGAGTTACAGACCAGGATTTCCTGCCATGGGTGATCTGTCTCCACAGGGACACACAGGGCGTCCATGGGCTGTCTCTCTTCATGGGTCCCCCTCCCTGCCAGGTCCTGGGAAGATGGCTGCCCCTGCTGACCTGCAGGCCAGGCTTCCTGCAGTCCACAAAGCGCAGGGTAGAGTCGGAGCTGGCCATGGTGATACTGGTGTGTGGGGCAGGCATGACGGCCACGGCGGTCAGCGGCACCCGACTGTCTGACGGCTCCACTGTGCGAAGGGGCTTCCCTGGGAGCAAGCAGGCAAGGCAGTGGATCTGGGACCCTGGCCCCTTACTCCCATTCGGTGCCCCGGTCTCCTCCAGACCTCCCTCCCCAGGCTCCCCAGGCCCATCAGAAAAGCCCTGGAGATGTTTCTTTACTCTTCTTCCTGCTTTCATGGCAGTGCCATGCCCTTGTCCCCAGAAGAACCTCATCTTCACACAGCACCCCCAACAAATGTCACCTCCAGGCCACTCCCACACTAATCTATCCTTCTCACCTTTTCAACCATGTTTCTCCCTCCAAGGCCAAAGAATAAGCAACAGCTTTCCAAACAAACACTACAAGGTATACATTAAACTAAACTCCTACATGTGTTATCCTCTGAACTGAGTCTCGTAAGACAGAGGGATAAGTTACAATCAGGGAACTCTCGTGGTCTAGTGGTAAGGAGCTGTGTTGCCTACTCAAAGGTACATGGTTTGAGTGCACCAGCTGCTCTGTGGGAGGAAGACAGGCAATCTCCTCCTTTTTGATTTACTGCCTCTGAAAACCTACTGGACGGTCAGCTATGAGTCAATTCTGACTTGACAGCACATAATAACAAGAAAGTAACTTCCTCAAGGCAAGTTATCAAGAAAGTTGCTGCAGCCAATTCAAACTCAAATAACTAATAAGTCTGCTCTCAAGGGAGCTTTGGTGGCCAAGGAGCTGAGCTACCAATCCAAAGACGCATGGTCTGAAACCACCAGAAAGATGAGCAATCTCCTCCTCTGTGATTCACTGCCTCTGAAAATCTGCTGGGGGATCAGGTATGAGTCAGTTCCAACTTAGCAGCAATGACAACACAGCTCCTCTATGTGGTCTCTACAAACACAAAGAACATTATGACCCAACTCTCCCACCCTCAGGCCCTATACCCGGGCCTACGGGGGCACCACAGGAAGGCAGCAGCAGAACAGGCCTCACCTGGGCCAGCTCACCTGTGAAGGGGTCCCAGATGTGCACGGCCCCGTCACAGCTCACCACGTACTGTGGGGCCTCAAGCTGGCCCACGTAGAAGACACTCTTGCGGTGCTGGGCATAGACCAGGCGTGGGGCTGTTTCGCTGGTCCCGTCCCCGTAGTTGTAGAGTGGCCAGAGGCGCACTGTCCGGTCCTTGCTGCCACTCAGGAAGAAGTCCTCACTGCTCAAGGGCGCCACACACTTGACAGCCCCCGAGTGGCCAGGGAAGCTCTGCAGGCGGATCTGGTGGAAGTGGAAGTGGGCGTCCTGCTGGCTCACGCCAATCTCGTACTGCCAGTACGCCAGCCAGTTCCCGCTCAGCCCGTGTACGCTGCGTGGCAACTCCCGCTTCAGGGCGTGGTCCTCACTGCCTCCACTCAGGCCCCTGCCACCCACCCCCGGGATGGAGCCCAGCAGGCCAGGGCTCTCAAGCTGAGAGTCTGTGGGGATCTGGATTCGATTCCCAATCAGGACACTCCCAAAGGTCCCTGAGTGACCATCATCCTGAAGACTACCCCCGCAATGGGGGTCCCAATCAGGGCCAGAGGTGGGCACGGCAGGCTCCACGCTGGCAGGGCTCTGAGTGCTGGGGCTGATGCTCTCCAAATACAGTCCCGCCAGCTCCCCAACTAGCTCGTGGTTGGGAACGATCTTCCGGATGATGTCACCTACAAGGGAGCAACAGAGGCCCTACAATCAGGGAAGTCTGCAGGGAGCCGCCGCCACCCACCCAAGGGCTTGGGAACCACAGGAGGCTGGGCAGCTAGGGGCTATCACTGACCAAGTGACTCTTCATCTCTGAGCCTCCCTAGTAAACGCAGAGCTGTTCACTCAGCACAAATGAAGACAGAAGTGTCTACCAAATGCACTGGGTATCATGTTAGGACCAGAAAAAGAACAGCAAACAGGACAGCTGGTTCTCTACCCTCACAGAGCTTACATCTCAACAGAGGAGTGACAGATGTACCTAACTACAGATGACACATGTAAATTCTTGGCATGGACTAGTCTGTATGAATAAAAAGTCTGCTGCTATCTGGTCAGTTTTGCCTTATGGTTACCCCCTGTGTTACAGAGTAGAACTGCTTTATAGGGTTTCTTGGCTGTAATGTTTATGAAAGAGATTGCCAGGCCTTTCTCCGCAGTGTTGCCAAGTGGGTTCACTCTTTCAGTTAGCAGTCGAGCACACACCCGTTGTACCACTCAGGTACTTTGGTCCATACAGGCACTCTGCAAAAGGCAGCTATTACTCTCAGGATGATGTTTCTTCTCAGAAATGAGACTTCTGAGGCTGTCACAGGTCCACTAACTCCTCTTTCCCTCTCCAACTGCTAAGGAGACAGAATATCACAGGCTTTATCTTTCTAACTAAAGCTCAGTCTCTTTTTACGTATCTCGTTGGGAGTCAGTGTGCGAGATGAACTCTTTTTAGCTCTGATCCAGAAATATTGTACATAGTACCCACTGTTGTTTCTGGGGGCAGGGGAAGCATGGAGGTTCCCCCAGGAAGAAAAGTCATGAAGTCTGTCTATGGGATTCCCCCAGAGAGTATAGTCATGAAGTCTGTCTACAGGGGCCCCCTAGGGGACAGGAGTCACGAAGTCAGTCTATGAGGCCCACCCAGGGGAGGGACATAGCCATGACGTCTGTCCAGTGAGCACAGCATGGCAGTACCCAGAAGGCAGGAGAAAGGCACATAGATTGTGTACGCCATTTCCAAGGTGAACACCTTCTGCAGCTCATCCAGCAGGCCGGGGTCCACTGGCCGCTGCTGCCCATCAGAGAAGGCCACTTCTGGCAGCTGGCCCTCACCACGACCCGTAGGATCCAGCTTCAGATCCTGGTGGCAAGAAGCCCGGGGAGTTATTTGTATGTCCTGTGTCCACTCCAGCCCACCCTAGCCAGGCAAGCAGGTCAACCCACCTGATGCTGAAGCTCATGCAGCTGGGAGAAGACTTGAAAGAAGGTGGCCACGGGCTCGCTCAGGTGCTGCTGGACCATCTCCTGCCCAATGCGCAGGCAGATCAGGGCAATGAGGCTGATGGTCTTCACACACAAAACAGTCCGGGCCTGCGCACCACTTGGGAACCTGGAAAGTTAAGCTCATGAGCCCAGTGCCCATCTCTGCAGGACTGACCCAGCAGCTCCTATGAGCTTTTCAAGACCAACTGGTCTAAACTACATGAGGAAAACAAGGCAGGGAAAAAAGGGGTGGCTTGTTCTGGGTCACAGAGTTAGAATCAGAGCCTGGAATACCTTGCACCCAAAAAAAACTAAACCATGCCCCAGGCCCTCATGTTCATTACAATTTACAAGAAACCCACATGTCAAGAATAGAACTGAGCTCCACAAGGTTTTCTTGGCTGCCATTAGGAAAACAGACTGCCAAACCTTTCTTCCACAGCACCTCTTAGGTGTGTATTCAAACTGTCAAACTTCCAGCGAGCAGCTAAGTGGGAAGTGTTCATGGTACTCAGGGGCTCTCCTGACACCCATCCGGCAGCACTTCCTCTCCCTCAAGCTTCCCAGCCCCGCCTCGGGCTCCCTTGGCTGGCTGCTCCCAGCACAGAGGGACTGGGCAGAAGCTCACCCCGTGACGAGGGAAGTAAGGAAGCTGAGCACAGGCAGCAGGATCTCATGGCTGATACGGGGCAGGATGTCCATCAGGGTGGTGTCCGAGAGGTACACAATAATCTTCTGGGTCAGCGTCACCGCTGCCAGCAGCCCGGCTTCCTTGCGGCTATTCAGTCGGCTGGGGCCTGAAGTGCTGCTAGGGGCCACCTAGGGCCACAGAGCACATGAGGGCAAGGCGGCCTCCAAGATCCCCCTTCATCCCCCAGAGCAGCTATTGGATCCTTCAGCCTCCCCTCCTGGGCCTGTCTGATCCCCTTCATCCCCTGGAGACTCAGAGCAGCCATTGGTTTCCTCAGCCTCCCTTCCCCAATCCCCCTCATCCCTGAGGGACCACAGGGCAGCCGTCAGATTCCTCGGCCTCCCCTCCCCAGGTATGATCCCGTTCATCCCTCAGGGACCACAGGGCAGCCGTCAGATTCCTCGGCCTCCCCTCCCCAGGTATGATCCCGTTCATCCCTCAGGGACCACAGGGCAGCCGTCAGATTCCTCGGCCTCCCCTCCCCAGGTATGATCCCGTTCATCCCTCAGGGACCACAGGGCAGCCTTCAGATTCCTCGGCCTCCCCTCCCTGGGTCTGCCTGATCAATGACTGACCAGGTAGCTGATGTAGGGCAGGTACTGGTAGGTGAGAACAGGCTCCCCGTACAGGTGGGCGATGTGGAGGAGGCAGCTGAGCACAGGGGCAGACACGACATCACCCAGCACTGGCCTCTTCTGATAGATGTTGCCAGCACTCAGTGGAGGACTCTCGCCACTGCTCACCGTAAACTGCTGCCTAGTGGGCCCTGCCAAGGGGGAACCAATAGCCTTGAGTAGCTGGCGGAGAGCGAGAGAGGCCCGCCTTGTGGGGACAGAGGTGACTGCTCATACAAACTACAACTTCAGGTCTGCTCATGCCCCGCTTAGAGAAGGAAGGAGCCCAGGACCTGGAAGGAAGGACCTCTAAAGATGGTGGAGGATGGGTGGAGGACATGGGAGGAAGCCCGCTCCAACACAGACCACAGTCCTTACCAACGTAACAAGAAGTCAACAGGCGGAGCAGGTTCCGGGCCACGTGGCGGGAGGCCACGGTTGGGCCGAGCTTGGCGGACAGCCAGCGGACCATCTTGCAGGCTGTGTCTGCAGGGCAGGAGCAGACCCTGAACTCATCAGACAGCAGTGGCTTGTCACTGTTCCCACCCAGCCTCTCTGGCTGCAACAACTTCACTCGTCACGCCACACGACCACCACCTCCACTTCCCAGGCCCTTTGAGACCCTAGGTTCGAAGCTGCTTCAGCTTCTGTCCACAGGTACAACTTGCAGTAGGGTTACCCTTTCAGAGAAGCAGCCTTGAATTGTTTAATGAGACCTGTAGAGGTCCTGGTTACTGCTTCTTGTGGCCTCTTCTCCCTCCTCTCTCCCCTCTGCTGTCATGTCCACCCACGTTGGCCTTTTACTGATGGAACCAGGACAGCCTACCTGTCTTGTATATGCTGAAAAACCTGGTAAGCTCCTCCCATTCCCGACCTTGCCATTTCTACCTGGCAACTTGTTACTTTCAGGAAAGCCTTCTACCACCTGAAGGGAGATACGGTGGCCTAATGGCTAGGTTGTACTGTCGAATCAAAAAGAGGCAGTTCAAATCCACCAGCTGATCCACAGACCAAAGATGGGCAATCTCCTCTTGTGAGATTTACAGCCTCTGAAAACCTCTTGGAGAGTCAGCTATGAGTTGGTTCTAACGCGACAGTACCAACTTGTTCTACTGTTGCTGTGTGCCATCACTGATCTACTACTGGGGGAAAAACATCTTGTGCCCTATTTCATAAGCCCTCCAACCAACTCAGATGCCAATCTGCCTGACTCATGGAATTGTGTACGTTACATTCTCTCTGCCAGGTGCAGAGAATTCCGTATTCCTGTTACAGTCTGTGGGTCTAACTCCACAGGAGTAACTCTAAGCAGGTGCTCGGCACAGAGAAGGTGCACAACACATACTGGTGTGTGAGAGGCAGGAGCACTGGGCTAACCCTGCTGGCCCAAGGACTTACCAAGTAGGATCTTCTGTTCTTTGCCCTCGGACTGCTCAGCCAATGGCTCCTCCTCTTCCTCCCCATCTCTCCCGCCGCTGGCCACCACCGTATCCATGGACAGCACCGTGTCGGACAGGGTGAGCTCAGATGCCCCGTTGACCTCGTCCTGCTCCACCCCCTCCTCCTCCAACACCACACAGCCGTCTTCCTCCTCTTCCTCCTCCTCCGAGCCCTCACTCTGTTTCAAGTCCTGACTGCTGTCCCCTGACTGAAGGCTGCTCTTGTCCACAGGGGCCCCTGCCTCATCAGCAGCCTGCTCCTCGCCCAGGGAGGTCTCGCTGGTGCTGCTCTTGTCACTCAGCCGACCCAGGCTCACAGCCTCTGCCTCCTGGGGCTGCGGAGACTCAGCCACATAGAGCCCGGCCTGGAAGTCCTCGGTCTCAGGGAGGTCGGCCTGATCATGGAAGCTGACACCGGATGTGTAGTCTGGCAGCCCAAGGCCCGAGGAGGCAGGCGGCTCACCATCCATCTGAATCTCCTCCTCAAAGGAACAGGCACCTGGCCCAGCCCCCGGCAGCCCCCTCTCCTCATCCTCGGCAGCCCCCGCCAAGCCCTTGCTTTCCTCCTGGGAGGCCTCGGCCCCAGCCAGCACCTGCAGGACATGTGGCAGCAGGTGGACCAGAAAGGCCTGCAGGCCCAGCCGCACCATAAGCTGGGCCACAAAGCAATCTGTGTACAGGTAGAAGCGGCCATGGAGCCAGCAGGGGCTCTCATAGGCCCCTATGAGAGGCTTCAGCAAGTACTTGTTGGCATTTTTGGGGCCTAGGGCCTTGGCAACAGGTTCAAACAGGTACCAGGCCGTGTACACAGCCGTGTGCTCCTCGGACATGAGGGACAGCACAAAAGGCAGCAGGATCTCAAGGCCCTCAGGGGTAATGTCACTCAGCACTGCACCCAGCTGCTGCCACAGGGCAAACACCAGCTCACGCCCCTGGGCCTCGTCCTCCACGCGCCGTGCCTGGTACAGGAGGATGAACTTGTGCAGTGCAGGGAAGTACGGAGGGAAAGGAACAATGGAGCTGAACGGGCTAAGCAACTGGGCCGGGCAGGGTGGGGGCAGTCCCCGGGACACGGGTTGGTACTCAAATAGTGGATCCAGCTGGCTCTTCTCCCCAACTACAGGGCCTTGGGGTCCGCTCAGTTGCAGCAACAAATTCAAAACAGGCTGCAGAGACACAGGGACCTCTTTGAGGTGGCGTGTGCAAAGTCCTCGCACGGCCTCAAAACGTACCCACAAAGGTGCATCAGGCTGCAACGTCCGGACCCTGGTGGCAAAGACCATCTCAGCCAACAGCACCCCGAGTGCCTGCATGTCCCGATGAAAGAGGGCCTGCAGCTGCACAGGCAGCTGGACTTGGAGCTGCTCAGGCATCTCCAGGTGGCCACCCAGGCCTTTGGTCAAGAAATTGCCCAGTTTCTCCAGCTCCTCCAGCGCCTGCATGGGATTGAAGCCTTCTGGGAGAAGGATCTTTCCCTCTTCACTCTCCCCAGGGTCAGTCCCGGCTTTGCTCCTGCGGCCTGCGCGAGAGGATGAGGGAACTGAGAAAGGCAGGAGGCCAGGGGTCACTTGGCTGGAGACGGAACCTGGCTGGTCACTCACTTTCCCCGTGAGGGAGATAGAATCCAGAGCTTCCGTGGCCTGCTCCAAGTCATCCTCCCCCATCGCAGGCCTGTCCCTCGTCCAACCAGCCTCACATGGAGTGGCCTCCAAAACCATCCTTCCCATCCCATTTGTCAGCTGTCCTGGGAAGTCCTCCTGGCCTGTGGTTTCCTGGATGGGCTGGACAAACAGCTTGGGTATGAGGGGAGGTTCAGGGGTAAGGGTAGATGTACCAGCCAGCCGCTGAGGGTGCGGCTGGTCAAAGAGCTGCACTACGCCATAGCTGGTCAGGTGGGTGTGGGCATCTACCAGGTGGAGACACACGTTTTTCTCCTTCACAGCCTCTTTGCCCTGAAGCTTGTAGCCGAAGGTGAGGTCAATCCAGTGATGCAGGTCCTGGGACACCTCTCGGCTCTCCAACAGCGCCCGGTGGGCGGCCACAAACTCCTCGTTAGAGCTGCACCATGCCGGTACATCCAGATCAGGCATGTCCGGGTGGATGGAACAGAAGATAGAGGGGTCAGTGTAGAACTCGGGGATGCACTCATCCGGGGTCCAGTTTTGCATGCGCTCCATGCTGGCGGGGTATTCATGGGGCTCCCACTGTGCCCGGACATGACCGCAGAGCACCGACCGGGGTGTGCGCCGAGCTTTGTACACATAGTAGGTGATGTCGGAGAGCACGTCTGAGATGTGATGGGGCACATGAGGTGGCTCCCCACCGCCTGCACCCCCTGCTACAAACGCCTGCCGTGTCATCTCATACGTAAAGTCCAACTGCTTATCCCCCTTATTGAGGCGGAACTTGGACTTCCGCAGGTCTCGAAAGCGGCCGTGGGGTGTGGTAAAGTCCACCACCCAGGGCAGCACTGGGTGATAGTTAGGATCTCCTTGTCGCCGGCCTGCCAGCCGATTCAGCTGCATGAGGTAGTAGAAGTTGCTGATGCGGCCATGGACCCAGTCTAGGACAAGGTTTCTAAGTTCTTCCTTGCAGACGGGACACCCAGGCCCCGCTCTCTGCTCCTCTACAGGCTTCGTGCCTGTTCCATCCCCTGCTACAGAGGTCTCTTGGCCCTCATCATCCTCTGGCCTCTCATAAGCACCCAAGTCCAATCGGAGCTCACTGCAAAGCTTCTCATCCACAGCGATGTGGTGCAAAGACAGGGCTCCGCAGGCCAGCCCCTGGCGGTGACAGGCATCCATGGCCCGCAGCACACGGAACAGAATGAAAAGCACCTTAGCTTGGCTGTTGGTCAGCTTGGCAGGACTGAAGGTGACCACATCATGCAGGGAGAACTGGACATAAGGATGTACTACATACAGCATCTCTGGTGACTCCAGCAGGGCTTCCGCTCGTAAAAGACTAGGGCAGGTCGGACTACCTCCAGGGGGACATGGTGCCTCTCTGGCATATGATGGGCATTGAGTAGCTTCACCCACTGGCATGAAGGTGCAACCATAGACCTTTTGCAAAGCCTGCCTAACTAAGTCTAGGGCAGGGGCAGCTGAGGGGGCAGGGCTATGGCTATAGGGCCGTCCATAAGTGTGGTATGCATGGCGCCACAAGTTGCGACAATTCTGGGCAACCACATCCTGCATGAAGCGAGTGAGGGTCTCAGAGCAGCAGGACCCCTCCTCAAAGGGCAGATCCCCGCCCAGGGGGTAGGAAAGCCTCCGTTTTCGGAGCCCGTGCACCTCCACGCGCGTCCAGCCCGGGGGCAGCCTCTGCACTGAGCGCTGCAGAAGAGTTCTGATTTCCGTCTCACCCAGGCCCTCGGCCCGGGGGCAGGGTCCCTGGGGTAGCCGGCGCTCTCGGAGGCTGGCCAGCCACCGCACGGGCACTAGGGCCACCACGTGGGAGCCCACGGGGGCCGGGGCCAGCTGCCGTGCGTCTATGTTCAGGTCCCTTTGCACACTCCGGAGGAGGCTCTCCATGTCGGGGCGTGGGGGCGGGGACCAGCCTACAGACCTGGTAGCAGAAGCCACTTCCCGCCCTCTGCTCCCCTGGGCCATCCCCTCCTGGCCGCCTGGGGGCAGCGCGGGGCTGAGCCCAGTCACGGCCCTCCTCTCTACGGCTTCCGGGGTGCCAAGCCGGGCGGAGCGGATGGGAGAGGGAGAAGGGAGGGGGTGAAGACAACTAGAGTGGGCCAGAGGACAGAAGACGGGAGGACGAGGGTCGCTCTTACCCCTCAGAAGATGCTGCACTCCGAGCGCCGCGGGGCTGGGGCTGCAGGGCGCCAGCACCGGGCTCTACCGTGACGGGTCAGCTGACTCAGGTCACGTGATCGCCCCGGCACGGAAACAACCGCACGTGGCTCGAATGAGACGGATCAGGACCCGCCTCCTGCCGGCGCCACTACCGGGCTTGCGCCGGCGCCCAATCTGCCAACCTCTGCTTTTTCCTAACGTTGGCTTGCCTTCCTCCTGGGGCTGGAAGGCGGCCGCGGTGGACTTAAGGGAAGGGAGATGTTCAGCTACTCACGAGGTTCCCCTCCCCTGCTTCGTTCCTTGCGCGCCTGGAAGGGGACGGAGGGAGGGGAGGCTTTTCCCAGAGATCTAAGCCTTGAAAGGGCTGATCCCTACCCTCCGGTTTTGTAGATAAGAAAACTACAGCCCAAAAGAGGGGACAGATTAGCCACTCAGCCGCAACGCTAGAACTTTGACATCAAGTTCCTCAAGTATATTCATGCTACCGGTCCAAAAACAGAGCTTTTAATTTTCTAAAGCATCTCTTTCTTTGCATTCCATCTGGCTCGCATAACATTCTGTGAGCTAGAGAGAACGGTTATTATTGTTTATCTTTTACAGGTGTTGACCAAAAGACGCCAAAGAGGCTTTGCCCAGTTGGCAGAATGGAAGCTGAAAAAGCTTGATGCCCAGACATTCTGGCCTGGGGGCCCTGTCTCCTGACAATTCTTTTTAAAAAGAAGAAGAAAGAAAAGAAAGCTCTCTCTGCGATCTAAAGCAGAGAAGTGGCCACGATTCAGAATCCTGGGGATCATGGGAGGAAATGTTCCCCCAGGCTTCCTGTTGAAGATCTCCTGACTGTGGTGCCACAGAGCCAGCCTATGTGGTCAGAACCTCACAGATGCCATTGTGGCTGGGGAAGGATGGAGCACAGCATAGGGAACAGAAACCAAAGAGTTGGCACCAAAACGACATGATTTTGTTTGTTCGAGTTTGACTCCTAGTTGAAAGCTTTGCCTCATCTAAGTTTCATGGGGGGGGGGGGGAATGTCCCAGAACTAGCAACTAATAAAATTCTAGTGGCTTAGTCTCCAGTCAATTGTGCTGTGAACCAAAAGGCTGCATGTTTCCAGTGGTTCAAATCCACCACTGACTGAGTGAGGCAAGATGGGAATTCTCTTCCCTTTAGAATTTACAGCCTCACAAATCTGATGGAGATTCGCTATAAATTGGAACCAGCTCGATGAAAACAAATTAAGAAAAACTAAAGGCCAGTGTAATTTCGTGACAGAATTTTCATGCAGGAAACCCAGGTTTGATGCTTAGCCAAGGCACCTCATTAAGTAGGCATCTCTAGTATTGAGATGCCACTAGCATATATGTGTCAAGCCACCACAAATAGAGGTTTTCTCTTGCATTGATGCAAAATAAATAAATAAAAATGAAAAGGTGTTTCCAGAGTAAATTGAACTGGGAAGAAAGGTCTGGTCACCTAACCCAATGCAGTCAAGTAAATTTTTATTCAAAGTGACCCTCTAGGACAGAATAGAGCATCCCCAAAAGATTTCTAAGGCTGTAATCTTATGAGAACTGACTGCTACATCTTTCTCCTGTGAAATAATTGGTGGATTCAAACTGCTACCCTCTCAGTAGCTTAATATTTAACCACTGCACCACCAGGGCTTCTTGCCTGACCACCTACAATCTGAAAATCAGCCAGCAGAAACCCTGTGAATCATGACAATCATATCCCCAGCTGATTATGGGGATGGTGCAGGCTGAGGCAATGTTTCATTCCATTGTTACAAGGAGATGGTGGCCCACTTCATAGCAGCAGCTAATACAGAGAGCTGAAAAAAAAATGAAGACGGAACAGTGAACTACATGGAACCAAAAGGGCATTATCTGACCATAAACAAAACTCACAAGGCAGGAAGGGACAGGAAAGAAAGCTATATAGAAATGGAATCTAAGAAAGCAGGGAGGAAATGCTGTCACATTGAGAGGATTTCAACAAATGTTATAAAAGACAGATAAAATGTTGAGTGGAAAACAGGTTTGTTAAACTTCCACAGAAACCACACATATACACAAAACAACCTAGAAGGTAAGAATGGCTCAGCCTCTCAACGTGTTTGGTCCTATGACCCTGGACAGTTATAACTTACAAGCACCATTTAAGGGGCACTTACCATGAGGTAAGCAGTCCTGGTAGCATAGTGCATTCATTATGTGTTGGGCTGCTATCAGTTTCAATCAACCAGCTGCTCTACAAGAGAAAGATGAAGCAATCTCCTCCCAGAAATATTTACCGTCTCAGAAGCCATATGGAGGGTTATCATAGTCTACTTAATGCGGTGGGTTTGGTACCACAAGGTAGGAAAAAAGCTAAGCACTTTTTGCTTAATCTACACCACAAAAAGATGTGTTTATACCCAAGGAGGCAGACTACCTTAGGTAACTTCCATAAAATCATATAGTCAATAGATAGTAGCAGCCAGGATTTAAGCCTAGATCTATCTTATCCTAAACCCTTTTATTCCTTATTTATCTAACAGTTATGTGCCACTGTTTTCCCACCTGGGAAATGAAGTGCCCTGTGATAATTCCTCATCCCTAGCCTTGGTCTATTTGAGACCAAGAGACAGGTTTTGATGGTCAAGAAGTAGTGTCAGCTTCAACTGTTGTTGTTGTTGTTATGTGCCGTTGAGTCGCTTGCGACTCATAGCAACCCTATGTACAACAGCCCTAAACTCCGCTCTGTCCTGTG